>NW_028297149.1:3167183-3352183 GCF_055798465.1 Pogonomyrmex barbatus
TCCTAATAGATTGTGGTGTAAGAGCAAAAAAATCACCTAAGTAAAAGGCATTAAGAAGCCGATACATCGCAGACGGAGACTCAGCAAGTGAGCACGGAAAAGGATTACAAGGCATCCCGAAACGGAAGTCCGAATATCCCTTCAAAACAACGCCGACGGCAATGACGAGACTCCATGAACAATCAACACGTAAAAAGGAAATCTCATCGAAGGTATCATGGACAACCTCATCGAAGATATCATGGACAACCTCATCGAGCGACGGACAGCTTGGACAACCTCATCAAACAATGACATCTTGGGTCAGCGATGAAATCCCGGACAACCACGTTTTACATTCTACTGTTACTGTAAGTCCTATGAAGTCATGAATTATAGAAATTCCAAAGCGCACTATAATACAGACAGTTTTGAAAGTAACCCAATAAATAATAGTTTCGAATCTGATTATATATTTTTAAAACAAAAACCGATAATTATGAACGATCAAGCGTCATCGCCGGTACATATTATGAATGAACCAAGCCGTTTCTGTGGCCAACAAAGTCGAAGATCCTCTATTTCGACAAGCAATAGTCATTTTTCTGTCCGTCATAGTTTATCACTTTTGCTAGTTTTTAATGGTACGAACGTTTCCAATACACCAATTCACGTCTAATTGTAAGAGAGTTTTTTAATTAGTCGAAGAAAGATTATTTTTCTTTAAGACCGTTTTGCAAACTAAATTAACAGGAGATGCTGCGTTAATTAGATCAATATATACAATAACAAATCTCGATGAATTATGTAGCGCGTTAGAAAAAAAATTTAGTAATTTCAAATCTTTTGATAATTGGGAATTGGAAATAAATAATCTCAGACAGCATAGAAACGAATCCATGGAGGAATATATTAATAAAATAAAAAAATTAAACTCTGAAATGATTATCGTGATTTCTAACTAGTGATCCGACAGCAAGAACAGGACTAAAAGTTTTTGCTACTAATAGATCACTTTGTGGGTGGATTGCATAGACATATAGGACAACATCTTTTAGCGAAAAAATTTAATACTTTGGAAGATACAATAGAAAGTACTGTTAGATTTGTTAGAAAATTTCAATATCATACAGACTTAAATTCAATAATCATAATCAATCAAGCTTGCAATTATTGTAAAAAGATCGATCATTCTGAAAACGAGTGCAGGAAAAAATATTTTCATATGCAAAATCGAAACACAAATTTAAATTTCCCACACAATAATCAACATTATAATAATCGTGAAGTTAATTCTGTGCAGAACTTTGACAATAATTCAAGTCTCAGATCTAATAATAATAATAATAATACGTAAACTAATAATTAAAGAGAATCAAGAAAATAACGGACGAAATTATAATAATTGAAATAATTCTATTAATTCACTAAATAATTACCGTAACGGCAATAAAAAAATAATTCGCATTTAAACTACCAAGACCAAGCGAAGAGCGCGCAATGTTCAGGCTAATTATCGAGCCGCGCGAATCCAATCCATATAATAGAAACAAAGCAAGAACATACACAATCCGAACAACTTCTCGAAATCACTATCTTCTTCAACGAGCTCACAAACCCATCAGATAAATTCTTGCTAGATACGGGCGCTGATATTAATATTATTAAAGCGACTTCCTCCATACTTCGTGATACATTGGTATATCAGGATATAATAAAATCGAAATACAAGGCATAACAGAAGAAAAACAACAAACTCTTGGATGTATTATTCTAAACACGTTATTTGCGATAAATATCATTACATGTCGCTGTATCGAAAGGATAAGATGCCTACCCAGTAAGCAGGAGATCCAGGTTCGATTCCTGGCTGAGGTGATATTTTTCGCAAAAATAATTACAGATTTTTACGACTGGTTCATAGTCAGGCCTCGTCATGGCACACGCTCTCTCTTCTTATCCTCTTTTTATAAAACTAAGATCATCAAATATAATTATTAAAATAATAAAATGAAGGAGTTCATGAAGGAGTTCATGTAGTACTTAGCAAATTTCCAAAAGAACAAGGAATTATAGAGTCAACTTTTTTACAGGCAGGAAAATGCATAAATAGAGTTTGAAAAGCGAACCATTATAATTCGAAATAACAAAATATACCCATTAGAATTTAATAATACATACATTTAATAATACAATAACTTTACCAGCTAGAAGCATGTGTTCATGCATAATTAAAATTAAACAAAATAATATCGAAAACGGATTAATAAATCAACAAGAAATTTTGCGTGATGTTTTTCTTATAAATAATATTGTAAAAGTAACTAATGGTGAAACTTTGCGTATATAATTAATACAACAGAAAAAGAATTAAACATCGAGATACCCGTAATCAATGTAGAGGCAGTATTAATTGACACGAATCCGAGGAACAGCCCTACATACTCAATAGATTTGGTTATCTCAAATAACTTAACAGACAGACTGAGAACATTAAAAGAAAATTTACGATTAGATTACTTAAAAAAGGAAAGCTCTATATATTATCAATTATCGAAAATTACAATGACATATTTCATTTACCGGGAGATAAACTAAAAGGTACAAATAGAATTGCACATTTCATTCCCAATACAGATAACATTTCGATAGTTGTAAAGCAATACAGATATCCTGTTCATAAAAAGGAAATAAAACAACAAGTTAATAAACTGCTCGATCAAGATATTTTTCAACCATCTCTTTCTCCGTTTAATTCTCCGTTATGAATAGCCGAAAAAACTGATGGTAACAACGACGCTGATGGTAACAAAAGATGAAGGTTAGTAATAGATTTTCGTAAACTAAATGAAAAAACATCGGAGACGCATACTCTTTGCCAAATATAACGGACATTCTTGATCAGCTAGGTAATGCCAGATACTTCTCATGTTTGACTAGCTTCCGTCTTTCACCAAATTCCTATGAATTCACAAGCCTCAATAAAAACAACTTTCAGTACCTGTCATTAACGGTTATTATAATTATAAAAAAAATGCCCTTCTGACTGAAGAATGTAAATCCTAATTACAGTTTATTTTTACATGCACTAACGATTCGTTATGGAAAACAGATAATATAATTGCTCAGACTTCAGGCAATATAAAAGGATTATTAGTAAAAGAAGAAAATTAAAATCACATTATCTAAAATTGACGGAAACAAAGCAGAAAACATAACACTAACGCCAGGAAATATTAACATAATAAAAAAGAAATACTCAACCAAAATACATCTTATTACGCCAGAGAATAAACAAGCCTAAATCTTCGAATAAATCTAGAAATTATATTCGAATGTTTAATTAAATTAAAAGAATATGCTATCTCTTATAATCAAACGATAATATCAATAGTTCCGATAGGAGATATTACAAATAAAATGAAGATCACTCAAATTATTAAATATATATTCAAAGACACATCAATTAAAGTATTCTTATTAGAATCCATACCTAAAAAAAATCACTGATTTAAATAACAAGATATATTTAAAGAATTACATAATTAAAAAATCGGTAGTCATAAAGGCATTACGAAAACGTTAAAACAAATCCAACAATATTATCCATGGAACAAGATATTAAAAATTATATTAAAGCTTGTTACGATTGTCAAAAACGAAAATTAGTCCGCGAAAAGACAAAGGCTTCTATGTTAATTACAGATACGCCAAGCGAGGCATTTCAAAAGGTTGCGATAGACATTGTAAGACCTCTACTGGAAACAAAAATTGGAAATAAATATATATTAACAACGCAAGATCAATTGACAAAGTTTTGCACAGCATATCCATTATCAGATACTAACAGTACAACTATAGCCAATATAATAATTAATAAATTTATTTATACTTTTGATTCACCTGCAGAATTATTGTCCGATCAAGATAATAACATATCGAGAAATAATGAAAGAAAATAATGAAAGAGGAGAAATAATGAAAGAAGTTGCTAGAATTTTTAAAATAAAAACTAACAAATCAAAACTAGTGTTTATCATCCACAATCAAATGAATCATTGAAACGTTTTCATCATGTATTAGCCGAATACTTAAAATCTTATATTAATGAGCATCAAAATAATTGGGATTCGTTTCTAGACGCTGCAATATTTTCATATAATATTTCGTGTCATGAAAGTATAAAGATATCCCCTTATGAATTAATATTCGGCCGCAAATCACGGTTACCTTCTACTCTTGTTGAATCACGACAAGGAATCACACATAAGGAATTTCTTGCAGATTTAGTTGAGAGATTAACTTACTTAAAAAAACACGCAGCAGAAAATCTCCAGAAAGTTAAAGAATCGGTTAAACAATATTACGATAAACGTGTAAAACCTTTAATATTAGATCCTGAACATTATGTCTACGTACTCCACGAGACAATTAGAACAATTAATAAAAAATTAACGGATCAATATGATGGCCCATTCGAAATTTTGTGCCGAATAAACGATGTTAATTATGAAATTAAGAAAGGTAGACGTAATCAAATCCTACATGTCAATAAATTGAAACGCGCATATTTTTCTTTGCAGGATAATAAGGATGGTTAATTCAGAAACAAAACTCTTTATTAACCAACCGCTAGAGAAATTAGCAGGGATTTATTTCGAAAATTTAGGAGACCACTGGAAATTTGTAAATTATGTGAATCTTGCGCCATTGGAAGAAAAAAAAGAAATATTAAAATTTTATATTAATAAAATTGATCTTTTATGTTACACTATATATAATTTCGGGCGTAGTACATGTTCGGAATCACAAGAATTACAGCGCTTAGAACGTAAAGTAGTAAGTTTAAGTTTAAGTAAGTTTAAGTTTAAAGTAGTAAGTTTAACAGAAACTGTTAACGATTTAATAGGATGAGCCGATGACGTAAATGAATTCAAGAGATCCAAACGAGGCGTTTTTGATTTTGTTAGTCAAATAGCAAAAATTCTTTTTAATACTAGATTCAATGCTGATTATTATTGTTACGTCCGTGGTTCTGGACGAAAGATAATATCTCTCGTCAGGAGGAGGAGAACTCGGGTGGACGCACGGAACCTCTTCTGTTCTCGCGGAACGACGTCGTGAGGTCGATCCGTGAGTCGAACGCGCGTTAAGGGGGCAGGGATCGGGTCAGCGTCGGCGACGTTATTACCCTTACCTGCGCCCGCGCTATCGGTGGTCCGTTTTTAGGTCAGAGAACCGAATCTCTTTTACCAGGGATGGACCTAGTGCGATCCTCAGGGAGCCGGGAACGGCGCGGGGTCAAGTTTTAGGGTAAAAAAAAAATTTTAGACGGAATTCTGGTTAACTAATTTAATAATAATAATAATAAATGAAGTACAATGTTTTCTTTGTGTATATCAAAAGGGTTGAGATACAGGTCACAAAAAGAAAAGAAAAATTTTATACATAAAAATTTGAAATTATTGAAAATGACAGCAGACAGCAAAGGAAAATCTGGATTTATATACCCAATTGTTCTAATTGGGGGTAAAAAATTGATGATCGCGAGCATGTCGATGGGATCGGGTTGCAGGTGTGGCGGGGGATTAGGGTGCGCGGTACGGAAAGCTCTTGACTGGGACGAGGTAAGGAAGAGGATCACGGGAAATATACATAGGGACGGTATCAGTGATTTTGTGTTTTGAGATCTGATCCCAAAACACAAAACTGACTGTCGGGTTTAAACTTTCTTTGGATGAAGAAGGTGCCAGGAGATGGATGGGTGGGAGAGCGAGGAAATTGGCGGACGAGATTAAAGAACTTCTCCACGTCGAAGTTCTCTGGAGTGCACTGTTTTTCGAATTCGGCCGCGGAGCGGAGGGCGGAGGCGTATTGATGTAGCGAGATGTTGGCTAGCCCCGGCTCTACTTCTATTAATTGCTCCGCGAGTTCTTCGGCGTGGCAGGTTTCGCGACGAATCCGCTTATTCGACTTCTCCCGACGGTGTCGCAATGCCCGTTTCGTTCGTCTATTCGGGATGGCGTTCGTTTGATTCACTATGTAAAAGAGAGTCAGATGAAAGAGAAATTGAGGAATCGAGATAAGGCAGCTTCACCGAATCAATCGGTGGCTTGCCAGGTTGGAATGTTGTGAAATCGGGGGAGGCAGCTTCACCGAATTAATCGGCGGCTTGCCAGGTTAGAAGGTTATGGAATAGAATGTTGTGGAATCGGAGGAGGCAGCTTCACCGAGTTAATCGGTGGCTTGCCAATTTGGAATGTTGGAGTGTTTTAATGAGATAAATATGTAGAGATCGCGAACCAAACTGCCAGTTACCGCGGGAAAAAAATGATAAAGTTGGACTTACTTTTATTGTAGCGGCCGCTGGTGATGGTCGAGAAATGCAATGGCCAGGCTGGATTGTTGAATCACACGAAAATATAAGAATCGCGCACAGATTCTAACTGACAAAAGAGATTTGCTGACAATTTCGGATGGTCCCGACCGTGAATGGAGCGATGAGAAGCGGGAAGAAGAGAGCGATCCGCTCCAAGTCGCGGTTTTTAAAGGGTTCCGAAGGGGTGGAAATATCTGAGGGCGTGATGGATTTCCGTGTTAGCTTGTCGAATGATAGTTTAGGAAAATTGTGAATATAGAGGAAGGAGGGGAGCGATGTTCTGTGAATTGTGGTTGTTTTTATATTTCCAGATTTCCCAGCGAATGATAGAATTAGTTAATAAAAATTTTCCCGCCAGTCCACACCCTCAATCGTTCATTGGTGTGGCCGCCAACGGCCACTAATCGTTTCTTCTTGACTGGCGTTTTTTTTTGTTTCCCCACCAATTTGGGGAGTGTCACCTTCGAACGATCCGACGCGTTTCTTATCCGTTAGGAATTTGCTTTTGTTAATATTAATTTTTTATTGGTAGGTCATAAACTTGTCGGTGCCGACAAGGCTGTTTACCCCAAGAATTTTTTTTGATAGTGAGACATATCTCGAGAGGAAATTTTGTTTATTTAGGGTTTCTTTAGATCGTTCGAAGTGCTCCGTTTATAGGTTAGCAGCCGTTAATTTTTTTCTTCCCGAAAGAGAAGAATTCGTGAAGTCCCCCGGATGTAACAATTATAATGAACAAATAGGTTTCGTATATAATAACTCACGACAATTAACGAATCTACATAAAAAACAAATAAATATTATTCAATCTGCTATTGGTAATTTTTCGGATGCTTTTACGGCAAATAAATAGAAATTTAAGGAAGTAGATTTTAACTTAAATACACTTAATAAAAAAATTTTGAAAAACACAAAAACGTTATCTGATGTATACAGATAGATACCAAAATTAATTGATATCTCATAGAATGTTCAGAAATGATGCTTGAATACGAATTAGAATTAGAAATATTAACAGATACCATATTAGTAGCACGTAGAGACTTGATTCATTCAAAAATACTTTTACCAAAAAAATTGTTCGATAATTTAAAAGCGACTCAATATGCGTTAAATGATAAGCGATTGTCTGTAGCCTTAGACAGAAACGGCACCCTGCATCACGACAGCATCGATGATGGGGCGGAAGTAGGGAGAGCACGAAGCACACAGAATACGAGCCACGTGCGCTTGTCGTTTCAACTACCTTCGGATGGTAGAAGAGAATAGGAATACTATCCTGCTCTCTCACGCTCGAAGCGCTGCGCGAGGAGAATAGACATACTATCGTAGTCTCTCGCGTTCGCAATGTATCGAGCGCGAGGAGAATAAAGATACTATCGTATCTCTCTCGCGCTCGACGCACTGCGAGAAGAGGATACTACCGTTCTCTCTCGTCCTCGACGCGCCGTACAATTCGAGCGTTTCCAATGTTTCTCGGTCACTATTCTTGCATACATATAGCATATCTATTGGGAAAAAATAAGCGGTATTAATAATATGAATGAATTGTAGAATTGAATATGAACAAAATTAAATAAAACAAAAATGAATTTATTTTAATAAATATTATGTTATACGTGATATATAATCATTACTTAATTGTGTCACTCTTCTTCTCAATAATTATTCTATCCAGTTTGATTTTTCATTTATGGTTTACATTGCAAATGTTTATCATATGTTATTTTTATTTATCACGAAATTATTAATATTTCTATTCTATACGTTCATAAATTAAGGTATAATCAGCAGTATTAGAAAATGAATATTAATATTATTTTCATAAAGATTAACATTATTTTGACAAAAATACGTTCAAACTTTACATTAATTCTTCTATTCCTCGCAGAGAATTATAAATTTTAATACAAATAAAGAAAAAACGAACGCCAAAACAGTTATCAGCACAGTTATTCTTTTTCACGCGCAAGTTTAATTTTTTATTGTAAATTCATATATGTATCAATGTTACATGCCGATTATTTGTTGGATTTTATTATTTGATTTGTTTCATCGTATCAGGAGTTTTAAGTAACTTATTTTATTTCTTAACTTATTTTCATATAATTATATATATAGACATATATATTATTTATTTTAATACATTATGTATCGAGTTAGCCAAATATTCCGGAAAAAAAGCCAAGTTATATCTCTTCTTATAAGGGATAAAATTTTTGAAACCGTTTTCACGAATGCGACGTAGCGTTTGTGCGATGTCGCTGTATTGTTCTGTTGTAGCCAGATCTACAACTAATAATAAAGTAGTCCGCAACAAAAATAATCCGCATGAATTTCGGAAGAAATTTTTCGAAAGACGACACAAATACGTGATCGCCAAAATTGCGATCAATCTTTCGAAAGACCGCAGAAACGCATTGCGCGAGAATATTGCGAAAAGCCTATTAGCAAATTCCTAAATTTGCTGATCGGCGTGATATTGATTAATCAATTGACGCAATCGATCAGAATGCTCATCGATCAATTTATATAACTGATTACACAAGGCGGAGTCGCAGGAGTCGAAATTATAAGTCGTGCGGAAACAATATTATAAAAGTCGCGCAAGAATTATGGAATCCCGTCGCGAAATTCACGCGAGCCATATTATCAGCATCTCAGGTGTCACACTCGGTTGTCGGCCGCCAGAGTAACGCGAGACGCGCCGAGTCGCCCGATGACGCTTAACCGTGTGTGTAAAATATAACCATTATAATATTATAAGTATTTGTGCACTTGTTAAAATAAATCAATTAAAGTAAAGAAAGTGTGTGTTAGTGATTTCACGAGAACCCCTACATTCCTTTGATTTTGCTCGGAGTTCCAACTCCTTAAGCTTGGCGAACCCGACTATCCCGAATATTAACGTCGTAGTCCATCCGGGATACAACAGTTCTATCTCACTCGCCACTTGTAAACATTTGATCAAACAAACGAGTTCTGTAAAGCCTTCTTGTTTCATCACAGTTCACAGTTCATGCCAAGAAACAGAATAGACAAAGCAAAGGACAATAAAATTATGCGTAAGTATTAAAAATTATTAAAATGTTATCATTTAACACGTTAACTGTTACATCGGTTCCTACGGATCGACCTTAGACTTTCCGTTTACGCTGCATCGGTCCCCACGAACCGGCGTTTGATTTTTGCTAATTATTTATGCTTCGGCTTATGTATGTCAAGCAAGTCAAGTAACGCAAACGGAAAATCAAGCAAAATCGACATGGTAGTAACATATTAAACGTAGGTATTAAAGTAAATTAACGTATTAAATATTCTTAGTTATTATATTATGATATGATGTTCCTGCTTAAAATGTAATCTTAATGTACACATCAATATCTATGCATACGTATTTATAAACATGTGTGAATGTTGCATGTATATGCATTTTGTATATATATATATATATATATATATATATATATATAGAGCAAAAATTTGTAAGTGTAAACATTAGTAGGATATGTCGATATTCATTCACTTGTTTTCTTGTATTTCTGCGTTTTTAGCTAAGAAAACGGGATATATATAATATATATTTTATTACTATTCAAAATATAATTTCATGTTTCAAATATATCAACACTTATTACTTATCGTTTTTTTTTTTTATTATTCCCGTTTTCTTAGCTAAGAACGCAAAAATACAAGAGAACAAAAAGTGAATGACGTATTCTACCAATGTTTACAATTACAAATTTTTGCTGATATATAGAAATGCATAGCATCAAAAGGAGAGCGAGGATGCAATAGAATAGTAGATCTTAACAAAAGAAACTTAAATAAATATTTATATATTTATTTATTACTTAAATATATATTTGTATATTTATTATTTATTTATATATTTTCATCATTTCAGAAGACGAAGAAATGTTGTTGGAGGAGGAGCTGTCGCTGCTGCTCCACAGACTTCATTAGAAGAAACTGTGGAGCAACAGCGACAAATAATCATAGACCTGCAAAAGCAGTTGAAGTAACTGCTGCAAGAACAAGTTGCAAGAAAAGTTCAGCCGTTGCAACATCAACAATTTCAATAACAGCAATAATCATATAGTGCAGTACCGCAACAAGAGTTGCAACCGATAAATAGTAAGACATAAATATACAGGGTGTCCCAAAACTCCCGCATTTGGAATACACTACGTGATTCTTTATGCTAAAAGAAACAACTTTTTCCTTTAGCAAAATTGCGTGTGACGAATAGTCTTTACAGTGGATCAGATTAAAAGTGACGAATGAGCGCGCGTATGTGCATAGCGGTCAGGACTGGCGCGCGTTTCTCAGGCCGACGCAGTCTGGTACTTAATCTTTGATGATTTCACGTACTATATTGTTTAAAATATGATAAAAATTAACAAAATAAATATTGTTTTCATCCTTTAACGATTTAATAAAAAAATTATCTGATTTCGTAACATTATCTCGAAATAAAAATAAATGTAAATATACTATGGTGTATAAACTGATAACATTCTATTAATTTAATTACTGCACAATTGCATATACAAAAAAATATACTGAATTTAACGAATTATTTAGATACTAGATTATAAAAATTCCTTATAAAGATTCCTTTAGATTATAAAAAAATCAATTTTTTTACTTTTTGTGATTACGTACTCACGTAATTAATAAGTATTTATTAAATTCAATATTTTTTTATTGTTGTATACAATTGCGCATACAATAATAAAAAAATAATTAAAATAATAGAATGCTCAGTTCATACACCATATAATTTACATTTATTTTTATTTCCAGATAATGCTGCAAAATCAGACAATTTTTTTATTGAATTGTTACGTAAAGGATGAATACAAATACTTATTTTGTTAACTTGTATTATATTAGGTGTACAAAAAAGTTCTGAGCTTTTTTTTGTAAAATTCAATCTTTATTCAAAAACAAACAAAAAAATATTAATCAGCGAAATATTCCCCGTTTGCATCAACGACTTTTTGCCATCTTTCGGGTAGTTTGCGAATTTCTTGACGATAGAAGCTCACCGGCTTCGAAGCGATAAAGTCATCAATACATTTTCGTATCTCTTCAAATCTCACGAAATGTGTATCAGCCAAATGATGCTGCAGCGACCGGAATAGGTAGTAATCGGAAGGTGCCATGTCTGGGCTATACGCCGCGTGCGGGAGAAGTTCCCAACCTAACGCAAAGATATGGTCCTGAATCGCTTTCGCAACATGTGGTTGAGCATTGTCATGAAGCAAGATCACTTTACGATGTCCTTGGTCAGTAAATGACCTCTTTTCTTCTAATGCATCGCTCAAATTGGTTAATTGTTGTTGGTAGCGGTCTGCCGTGATTGTTTCACTCTGTTGTAACAACTCGTAATACAACACACCTTTCCAATCCCACCAGATATAGAGCAAAACCTTCTTGGCATGGATATTGAGCTTTGGCGTCGATGTCGAAGGTTGACCAGGGTCAACCCATGATTTTCTACGTTTAGGATTATCATAAGGAATCCACTTTTCATCGCCTGTAATGATTTTGTGCAGAATCTTTTTTCCGGAACTTTGAAAGCAAAGTGAGTGCAGTGTCACGCCGATGATTTTTGTTGTCTTCGGACAATTCATGCGGAACCCATCTGCCTTCCTTCTGAACCTTTCCCATCGTGTGTAAACGTACGGAAATGGTTTGCTGCATAACGCCAAGCTGTTCTACAAGCTCCTTTTCAGTTTGCGCAGAGTTTATATCCAGCAGTGCTTGCAATTCGTCTGTTTCAATCTTTTGAGGGCGTCCAGCACGCGGTTCATCTTCAAGACTGAAATCTCCTTGGCGAAATTTTTGATACCATCTTTTACATGTAGTATGACTTACAGCGTTCTCTCCATATGCAGTACAAATCATTGCAGTGGCTTCAGCAGCATTTTTCTTCAGATGAAACGCGAAGTGGATGGAAAATCGAATATGCTCTTTTGTTATTGTCATCGTGAACTACTAATTTTTGAGGTTATGTACATCAAACGCCAAACCGTATGGCATTTTAGAAGGTCAAATGTCAACGCTTTAAAATCGCAAAAGGGCGGGAAGATATATAAAATTTAAATTGTTATTTCGGTTGTATGAAACGTAAAGCTCAGAACTTTTTTGTACACCTAATATTTTAAACAATACAATACGTGAAGGCGTCAAAGATTAAATCCCAGGACTGAAGAACGCGCGCTGGCCCTGACTGCTACGCACATACGCGCGCTCATTCGTCACTTTTAATTTGATTTACTGTAAAAACTACTCGTCGCACACAATTTTGTTAAAGGAAAAAGTTGTTTCTTTTAGCATAAAAAAATCACGTAGCGTATTCCAAATGCGGGAATTTTGGGACATCCTGTATACATTTGAATACACACACACACACACACACACACACACACACACACACACACACACACACACACACGCACGCACGCACGCACGCACGCACGCACGCACGCACGCACTAGATGAAGAAGGACCAGCAATATCTTTATCTGCAGCATATAATGTTAGATTACTTCTTTTTTTGTCGGAAGAAGTAGCATACAATTAATCTGACGATATTAAAGATAAATGTTTTTCATTAATCTTCATGTTCAAAATTTCCCTCTTGTTCTCAAAGCTGATTTAAGTATGCAAATACCATTAATAGTACTTGAAAAAAGAACTTCGTTTCTTTGTTTTTGTTTGTTATATCTGTTAAAAGTGAAAAATTTCTTTCAGAATCAGCATTTGAATTTGGAAGGGATTTAATGATATTCAAAAGCAATGTTGAGTTGGGATATTTAATCACATTGGTCTGACATTGCAAAATCTGCTTCCACATTTCATCGAAATTTAATTTTGACAAATTTAATTTTTCTGTATCACTAAAATTTAAATGAAATGTCGACCATTTTTTTTTAAATTATCTTCATCACCAATGATTTTGATGATAAAAGAAACATCTTTGAATGATGTTTCTCTGTCAACATCAAATAAATTATCAAGTATTTCAATTTAGATAAAAATCTGTCTGCAATTAGTAATCTTTTACGAATTTCCTCAGCAGCAATAATTAAAAATTCTAAAACAATTGTTTCGAATATTTGTAATTGCATCAATATTTTCTTCACTTATTTCATTTAGATATTCCTCGCATTCGGATCCTAAATTAATGTCTTCAAGAGATTTATGATTCTTACTTTCAGAAAAAGTTTATCGTAAATAAATCTTTTAAAAGATTTGGTTTTAAAAAATGTTGAGAAATTTGGAATAGAAAATTCATAGATTTTGGATGCAATAAATGTATTCTTGTTTCCACTGTTTGAAAAAATGCATTAAATGTATTAAACACATTTAAAATATGCTTTAAGAACAATAGATACGCTTTCATGTCTATGTTTGGCATTATAGACAATAGATACTCTCCCGGCTCACTTTTTTCGCTTACAGACATCTCAATTAAAAAATATTTAATAGTATTCCAAGAAGAAAGAATTCTTTCAACACATGAGTGACGAGAAAGCCAGCGCGTATCGGATAATATTAAAATTTTATGACTCGATTCTTGAAAACATTCGGAAAACTCGCGAAAATTGGAAGATCGCTTTGGACTACTATTAATAAAACTAAGAATTTTTTTAAATTCCTCACAAAATTCAGATATTTTAGAACATGCAATATGCAACGTGCAGCCAATGCAACAGAATGACATGGAAGCGTCAATAAATTTTTAGACATTTCTTCAAACTTTTTTTTAAATGATAAATGTTTCCCTGTACGTTCCCCATTACAGACGCATTGTTGCATGACAAGGCAATAATATTAAAAACGGAATTTGCAGCTTCCACATTTCCATTTTAAAGACATTAAAGAACTTTTCCGAACTACAATCTTTTGCATCGACATCAATTAATTTGACTAACTGCGAATGAACATCTAAAGTTTTAGAATTGACATATCGAACGAAAAATGTCATCCATTTTTTGTTCGAGATATCTGATGTTTCATCAATAAAAACTGAAAATTTCGTTTTTAATATTTTCTATTACACGATTAGTCTCCATAGGGCATAAAACATTCGAAATTATTTTCATACATTTTGTGCGATCCATATTCATACTGTTTAATGCCTTAGGATCTTTTCCTACATTCTGAAAAAAATTAAGAATTATTTTTGCAGTGTCAAGAGAAATATTTTTGTCAGCAATCAATGCAACATATTGAATCTCTGCTGACTTTTTCCGCTCATCAAATGTAAAAAATGTTTTATCATCTTCATTAATATCACATGTATTAACAATACCTTATTTATTATATTTATGTGTATGTATTGCTGAATTTGCGTCGATAAATGTTCGATAAAGAGCAGCAATATATTTTTCACAAATGCAGCAAAAAACTAAGTTTATATCATGTGGCGCTTCATGACTTATGTTCTTCAATGTCAAGCCATTATTGTCTTACTTGTTGTTTAAAAGTTTCTTTTTTTGATATATTTAGATTTCGAATTTACATCGACATTATCACATGATGATGTACTTTCTCTACAATTATTTTTGTGACACGCAGATTCTGCATGCCTTAAAGATTCGTACTGCACGAAAAATGTTTATTGCATACAATGCAATAAAAAAAACTGTCATCGGACGGTACTTTACGTATCCAAGACTTAAAGCGATTATCAGTAAGCCAATTATCTAAAAAGCTCCGTTTACTTTTTTTATTTGCTTTATTACACGATTCTAATTCATACTAAAGATTCAATAAAGAAAAAAAATTAGAAAATGATGAAACAATATATGTAACAATATATATATATATAGAAATTTTGTAATGTTTAAATTAGCCAATTATTTACTGTACCAATGATTTACATGAATCATGGCACAAATCGTCAAACGAAGAATAATGTACGGCACACGAAAGATCATACAATCACACAACCACACAACACCACGATAAGCCACACAATAATTGTGTAACAATAGTTAATTATTAAGCTTTTATAAGAGCAAGATCTTATAGTAACAAGACTGATAAACCTTTCACAAGGAATCACACTGAACACGGCAGATCGTCGGAGTTTCGTGAAAAGGTCGCAATTGTCAAATGTTTATAATTGGCGAGTGAGATAGAACAATATAGCGACATCGCACGAACGCTACGTCGCATTCGTGAAAACGATTTCAAAAATTCTATCCCTTATAAGAAGAGATGTAACTCGGCTTTTTTCCGGAATGCTATTTGGTTAACTCGATACATAATGTATTAAAATAAGTAATATTATATGAAAATAAGTTAAGAAATAAAATAAGTTACTTAAAACTCCTGATACGATGAAATAAATCAAATAATAAAATCCGACAAATAATCGGCACGTAACATTGATACATGTATGAATTTACAATAAAAAATTAAACTGCGCGCGAAAAAGAATAACTGTGCTGTGTTTTGGCGTTCGTTTTTTCTTTATTTGTATTAAAATTTATAATTCTTTGCTGCGTTGTTTAGAAGAATTAATGTAAAGTTTAAACGTATTTTTGTCAAAATAATGTTAATCTTTATGAAAATAATATTAATATTCATTTTCTAGTATTGCTGATTACACATTAATTTATAAACGTATAGAATAGAAATATTAATAATTTCGTGATAAATAAAAATAACATATGATAAATATTTGCAATGTAAACCATAAATGAAAAATCAAATTGGATAGAATAATCATTGAGGAGAAGAGTGATATAATTAAGAAACGATTATATGATATCACGTATAACATATAATATTTATTAAAATAATTTCCCGAAATCTTATCACTATCTCCTTCGACGAACTCACAAATCCATCAGATAAATTCTTGCTAAATACGGGTGTTGATATTAATATTATAAAAGCAAGCTCTTTATTTCGCGATACATTAGTATATTAGGATAATAAAGTTGAAATACAAGACATAACAGAAGAAAAACAACAAACTCTTGGGACGGTATACTTAAACTCGGAAAACGGAGTTCATGAATTTTACGTAGTACCTAGCAAATTTCCATTAAAAGAACAGGGAATTATAAAGTCAACTTTCTTACGAAAAATACAAAAATAGATTTTGAAAAGCGAATCGTTACAATCCGAAATAACAAAATATATCCATTAGAATTTAATAATACATTAACTTTACTAGCTAGAAGCATGTGTTCATGCATAATTAAAACAAAACAAAATAATATCGAAAACGGATTAATAAATCAGCAAGAAATTTTGCGTGATGTTTTTCTTATAAATAATATTATAAAAGTAACCAATGGTGAAATTCGTACGTATATAATTAATACAACAGAAAAAGAATTAAGTATCGAGATATCCGTAATTAATGTAGAGCCAGTGTTAATTGATATGAGTCTGAGGGACAGCCTTACATCCTCAATAAATTCGGTTATCTCAAATAATTTAACGAATAGACTGAGAACATTAAAAGAAAACGACTAGATCACTTAAATAAAGAAGAAAAGCTCTTTATATTATCGATATATCAATATATTATATATCAATTATCGAAAATTACAATGATATATTTTATTTACCGGGAGATAAACTAACAGGTACAAATCGAATAGCACATTCCATCCCCACTATAGATAACACTCCGATAGTTGTAAAGATATCCTCTTGTTCATAAAGAGGAAATAAAATAACAAGTTAATAAACTGTTCGATCAAGATATTATTCAACCATCTCTTTCTCCGTTTAATTCTCCGTATGGATGCCGAAAAAACCTGACGCCGATAGTATCAAAAAATGGAGGTTAGTAATAGATTTCCGTAAACTACATGAAAAAACAGTCGGGGACCCGTACCCTTTGCCGAATATAACGGACATTCTTGACCAGCTAGGTAAAGCCAGATACTTCTCATGTTTTGAAGCTTCAGGCTTTCACCAAATTCCTATGAATCCACAAGACTCAATAAAAACAGCTTTAAGTATACCTAACGGTCATTATGAATATAAAAAAATGCCCTTCGGAAGAATGCCCCCGCGACATTTCAAAGACTAATGGACAATGTTTTAACGGGTTTGCAAGGAAACATTTGTTTCGTTTATTTAGACAATATCGTCATCTATGCAGAACCATTAAAACAACATACAGAAAAACTTATCCAACTTTTTGAACGATTGAGAGAAGCTGAGTCTTAGTTTATAACCGGACAAATGCGAATTTTTCAAAAAAGAATTGCTTTATTTGGATCATCTCTGAAAACGGCGTGAAACCTACCTAACCCAGAAAAAATAAAGACTGTAAAAGAATATCCCGTCCCGAAAAACTATGAAGAACTTAGACAGTTTTTAAATCTTGTAGGATATTATCGATGTTTTATTAAAAATTTTAGTACAATTATCCAACCTTTTACATCACTTTTTAGAAAAAATATACCATTCAAATGAGAAATGTAACAACAAATAAATTTCGAAAAAGTCAAAGAATTATTGTCGAACAAATCTATATTACAATATCCAGATTTTAATAAAGAATTCATATTAATTATAGACGCGAACGAGGAAGGAATCGGTATGGTCCTATCACAGGGAAAAATCGGATACGATCTTCCTATTGCTTATGCTTCCCGTACACTTAACAAAGCAGAACGTAATTACGATATCACAGAAAAAGAACTCTTAGCCACCGTATGAGCTACAAAATATTTTCGACCATATTTATGCCATACAGCAAAAAGTTTAAAATAATAATCGATCATAAACCACTGATTTGGCTTTTTAACATTAAAAATCCATCTCTTATTTAATGCGGTGGAGACTAAAATTAGAAGAATATGACTTCGAACATGTTTCTCCTTGACTGGTGTTTCAATTGAATTTACAGCTTTCCCAATGCTAATACTCAGTTGATGAAGCTGTTTATCAGTTAGCGGTATGGTGGTCATGATGGTAGCATAATAAATAAATTCACCAAAGGAAGAAAAAAAGAAAGATATAGAACACAAAATATGTTAATATTAACATTCACAAATGGATATTATCTATCAATTCACGGATCGACTCGTGTCATTTCCGACGAACGTAGACCGCAATGATTGCAGTTATATGATGTATCTACAAAGCTGAAATCGCCGAAACACGGGTGCGAACTTTGCGCACAAATCGGTCTCTCTCTCTCACGATCGCCTCGCGGAAGCAGTGAGGACATGATCGCACGATGACACACGGCGCGGGCGTCCTCACGAGCGTGATAGTCGCCAACGCATCATTTCGCACCTCCCGTGGGTGTCGATGTCACCGTCATGCGAGCGGATATGCAGGAAACACGATGGCTCTTCCTTGATGTTGATTTCATGATCAGAGATCGGTCGTTGTCAAATTTATATGAAATTTTATATAAAGAAGGAAAACAAAACATTAATGCAGATGTTCTTTTTAGAATACTGCAAATATCAGTCTTACAAAGTAAAGCTTCGAGTAGCAATCATGTAAAGCCTAGTTACAGTTTATTTTTACAACATGCATTAAACGATTCGTTATGGAAAACAGATAGTATAATTCCTTAGACTTCAGGTAACATAAAAGGATTATTAGTAAAAGAAGCAATCTCTTCTCCGAAAATTACCCTATCTAAAACCGACAGAAATAAAGCAGAAAATATAACTACTAACTAACTACTAACTAACCACTAACACAAGGAAATATTAATATAATAAAAAAGAAATGCAATTGAAATACATCTTATTACGCGAGAAAATAAACAACCTATAAATCTAGAAACTATATTTGAATGTTTAATTAAATTAAAAGAATATGCTCTCTCTTATAATCAAACAATAATATCAATAGCCCCGATAGAAGATATTACAAATAAAACGAAAATCACTCAAATAATTAAATATATATTCAAAGACACATCAATTAAAGTATTCTTATTAGAATCCGTACCTAAAGAAATCACTGATCCAAATACGAAACAAAATATACTTAAAAAATTATATAATTCAAAAATCGGTGGTCATAAAGGTATTACAAAATATTCGTAATGTGTCCATTTCGATGCACGTGTATTTATTACGTCATTAGACTTATTGATTCTACGGATAAATCAGACCGATAAGTCAGGGTCACTGCAGAATCATTGATTCGCTAGATCCTACAGTGACCACAGTATATACAGTAGCGCAACTCTCCCGATTTTAGCGTGTACAAAATTGAACTGCACATGCGCAAGCTAAGGTAACCAATCACGTAACTAGTTTTCTGTCACATTTCTTCTCGGGTTTTTCTATAGCGTTCTCTGTCATTTAAATATCTAACATATTAGCGGGAATAAACATCTGACATATAAAGTGAAATCATAAAGAGTTTATTCTGTTAAAGCGTATTGAAGAAAATAAATAAGAGTGTTCAGTATTGAGTGAATATTGAATATTAATTAATGAATAGTTCAGTGTTCAGTGAACAGTGATTAATGAGAAAAAATAAAACTAAGAACGAAGAGGTATTTTCTCTTTGGAGAATAGTTAATCTCTATAAAGATTTATACAGATTAATTATTCGCCATTTTTTTTATAAAAATATTTTTTTACTATTGTATACCTCCATTTCTATTTATTCATTAAAATTTGTATTATTTTTAAATTTTATAAATAATTGTATTTTTTAAGTCTTATAAATTTAAGAAATATATATTTACATTTATGTTTTTATTTTAAAGTAATAATATTAATTAAATACATAACATATGTTTATTTTATATACTATTTCCTTATGTTAAATATTTTTTTCATATTTTATGCAATTTTTTTACCAAAGTTAATAATATAATATAGTTTTTCTTTTTATTAATCAATATTTATTAATCAATAATTATATTTTTATGTATATTTTTTAAATTATTTTTTTACTTTTTACTTTTTTACTTTTACTTTTATATTTCATATTTGATATTTATATTTTATATTGTCTATAGAGTATTTTTCATTATTAGCTACGTATTTATATCATATTTATATTATTTTTATTTAATTTATATCTTAAATATGATGCTAACATATAAATAATAAGTTAGAAAAAGAGAGGAAGTAGTGTATATACATTCAATGTACTTAAAACGAAATAGATATGTATTTAAAACTTGATAAAAGCGAGATAGAACATTTTAGTGCAGTCATTTTAGTACAGCATCGAAGAGCAGATTTATGATTGGTACCTATTTAGTTCGCACATGTGCAGTTCAATTTCGTACACGCTAACATTAAAGGTGCCGACAGGGAGTTGCGCTACTGTATGTACTGTGCAGTGATCTGACTTATTAATCTGATAATCCGCTGGGTCGATAAGATTAATAATGACATCTCGTGATAGATGTTGCAACCGTGTAAAAAGGCGACGACGGTAATAATAATGACGACGACGTTTCTTAAAGTAAAAATTTTCAAATTGGACTTTGCATAATAATATCTCTGCTTGTAGGGCACAAAGCTGAAAAATAAACAATAAAAAATAAAAATATTTTTATTATGCAAGTCGAACTCAAGTTATCGATCAAGTATACTTAGAACTTGATCGGTTTAGCCATTATTGAGATCCGGTAATTTCGGATGCTCGCATCTCGCCGACTCGCGTAAAGTAAAGTTACACGGTAATGTTCTCGATTGATTTGACACCCGAGACACTACCGTGTCTCCTGATTTAATCTAAGTGTTATATCACAATCTTATTAAATTTAAATAGTATCTAATACTCAACTCTAATCATCATTTATATAAATCATCATTTATATAAATGATGATTATCATGTATATTATTTGATATAGATATATCATTTATATAAAAGATTTGATATCAAAAATGTGACGCCAAGTTAGAGTCTTATTATCTCGAAAGTTAAATGCTTTTAAGAATTAGAAGAGTTTTATTTAAATTAAATTTTTCTTATTTTACTATTACCTCTTTAATAATTCTTTATAATTCTTTATAATTAAATTTTCCATTCGATTCAAATATACATGTATTTAAAAATTCTTTACAGAAGGATATGCAGAAGAAATATTACATATACATATATTAGAGATAGAATGAAAGCTAATACCACTTATGTTAAATACATATTTGAGTTAAATGCAATTTTATATCATAATTTTGAAAAAGAATTAAAGCTACTATCACTTGGGTTTTAGAAAGAAGACTTCAATGAGAATACAAAGATACCAATCATTGATTGATTTACATTTTTTAAAAGTAATTGTACATTTAACTTTCGAGGTAATAAGACTATAACTTGGCGCCACATTTTTTATATCACATTATTTATTTAATCTTTTATATAAATGATATACATATTAGGGTTGAGTATTAAATACTATTTGAATTTAATAAGACTGATATAACACTTAGATAAGATCTTACTATACTTGACACCCTTTTTTTACCTTTTTAAAAAGATATTAGGTGTACAAAAAAGTTGTGAGTTTTAGATTTCATACAACTGAAATAACAATTTAAATTTTATATATCTTTCCGCCCTTTTGCGGTTTTAAAGCGTCGACATTTGGCCTTCTAAAATGCCATACGGTTTGGCGTTTGATGCACATAACCTCAAAAATCAGTAGTGTTCACGATGGCAATAACAAAAGAGCATATTCGATTTTCCATCCTTCGCGTTTCATCTAAAGAAAAATGCTGCTGAAGCCACTGCAATGATTTGTGCTGCATATGGAGAGAACGCTGTAAGTCATACTATATGTAAAAGATGGTATCAAAAATTTCGCCAAGGAAATTTCAGTCTTGAAGATGAACCGCGTGCTGAACGCCCAAAAGATTGAAACGGACGAATTGCAAGCACTGCTGCATATAAATTCTGCGCAAACTGAAAAGGAGCTTGCAGAACAGCTTGGCGTTACGCAACAAACCATTTCCGTACGTTTACATACGATGGGAAAGGTTCAGAAGGAAGGCAGATGGGTTCCGCATGAATTGTCCGAAGACAACAAAAATCGTTGGCGTGACACTGCACTCACTTTGCTTTCACAGTTCAGGAAAAAAGATTTTCTGTATAAAATCATTACAGGCGATGAAAAGTGCATTCTTTATGATAACCCTAAACGTAGAAAATCATGGGTTAACTCTGGTCAACCTTTGACATCAACGCCAAAGCCCAATTTCCACTCCAAGAAGGTTTTGCTCTGTATCTGGTGGGATTGGAAAGGTGTATTGTATTATGAGTTGTTACAACCGGGTGAAACAATCACGGCAGACCGCTATCAACAACAATTGACCAATTTGAGTGATGCATTAGAAGAAAAGAGGCCATTTACTGGCCAAGGACGTCGTAAAGTGATCTTGCTTCATGACAATGCTCGACCACATGTTGCGAAAGCGACTCAGGATCATATCTTTGCGTTAGGTTGGGAACTTCTCCCGCACGCGGCGTGTAGCCCAGACATGGCGCCTTCCGATTACTACCTATTCCGGTCGCTGCAGCATCATTTGGCTGATACACATTTCGTGAGATTTGAAGAGATACGAAAATGCATTGATGACTTTATCGCTTCGAAGCCGGTGAGCTTCTATTGTCAAGGAATTCCCAAGCTACCCGAAAGATGGCAAAAGGTCGTTGATGCAAACGGGGAATATTTCGCTGATTAATATTTTTTTGTTTGTTTTTGAATAAAGATTGAATTTTACAAAAAAAAGCTCGGAACTTTTTTGTACCTAAATTAAAGCTTATTTAATTCTGAACAAAGATATCAAAATCGATTTTTTGGATCTTTGTTCAAAATGACGGATATAAAATAACGATTATAACTCAGAAATTGTATTTCGTAATTTTTTATAATCTTCAACTTTATTTGATTTTAATATATTTTTTTTTAATTAAATTTATTCAATTCAATCAAAAACATCAAAGCTGATTTTTTAATTGAATGAGCTGATTTTTGATTGAAAATTGTGAAATTGCGGTTAAATAGCGATTAAAAGAGTTACGTCCGGAGATTCAGGAAATACCTGATAAACTTTCAATATTTTCATCCTTCATGTCAACGGATCTTTCGTATTAACCATGAGACGCCGCATTGAATTTTTGTGTGAATCGTCATATTGAATCTCCGGCTGTACGCCATATTGCTTTACTATTGTAAGTCGCCATATTGTCTTCTACTGTACGCTGCCATATTGCTTATTCAGCGTCAGCAAATATACAGCGTCGCCGAAAATCGAGAAAGTCTCGGGCAGTCTTAAGCCATTATCACTACATATTATGGACGCGGCAACTTCGTCTTGATTAGCTGAATTCTGATCCGCGATCCGTAATCCCAATCCGATCCGTGTCCGTAATACGTAGTGTGACAATGGCTTTACGCGGGCTCCCGACCAGGTCTTCCGATTCTTCTCCGACTCTAATTCCAATCCGAGTTTTTGTTGTTCTATATCTAATATAATTTCTCGTATTATCTTTAGTGTTAATCAAACAAAGTGTATTTAAGATTTAAATATAATGTCATTGGTAATTGTGCATTAATTGGTAATTGTGCGTTCACATATTCTGATATATACGCCAGGGATCGGCAAGTGGTTACTGCTCTCGGGCTCCCAATGCCCGCGGGCAACAGTCGCGCTGGGGCTAGCATTAGGCAGGTAGGTGCAATAAAGTGAGGAGAGGGGATAGCAGGAACGTCTGTTCATTGAACGTGCTGTTCAAAGAGTAAAAAAATATTGTGTTGCACAAATTTAAACCCAGAATTAGCATAAATTAATAACTATCTATATTTTAAATAAACAATTCTTACAATAATATTAAATAAACAACTTATAACATTACTCTCTTATAACATTTAATTAGTACTTGATTCATAGTCTTCTGTATTATATACGATATATCAGGTGTTTTGGCAACTTAAACGAATTATTGCAAAATTCAAATGTAAATCTGTTAACTGTTCGCGTAATCGCGATTTATTTAATTTCATAATAGAAAATTGTTCACATAAATATGTAGAACCGAACATACTCATTATTTTTGCAGCACAAGCATGTAGTCGAGGAAAGCGTTCTTAAGATATATATGAATAAAATTGTACGATGTCAGTCATTGTATAAAAACGATTTTTAAGAGCAGTGTCACATTTTAAATCTATTAATTCTAATTGTATATTTACGGGAACAATATTAATATCAACAATAAAAAATGTCATAAGAATAAGTAAGTCTTCTTCTAAAACATGCATTTCCCTAAACCGACAATCGAATTCATTATGTAATAATTGAAATGAATTTATATATTCTTCATATTGCTTATTGAATGTGCATGGCAACAGATAATAAATTTGAAAAATGCAACAACTGTCGAGATTGAAATTGATTGATCCATAAATTAGGTTTCATTTGGAAATGCGGAACTTTATCAAAGTACTAAAAATATTAGATACGCTCCTGAGATGTGCACAACAGGCGGGCACTCGCGGGCGCTCGCGAGCGTCCGTGCCCAATTTCAGCATTTTGCCGACCCCTGTATTATATGTGTGTATTATATGTGTGTTTGGTGAAATCCGATTTCTTGTTGCTCTACATCTAGTATAATTTTTTAGTAAGCTTTTTATGTATTGTCTCTAATGTTAATCAAGTGTAATTAAAATTTAAATATAATATTATTAACTGATAATTGTGTGTTCACTCATTCCGATATATTACATCACGTGCCTTTGATAGTGAAGCGTCCGCGAGGTACAAGAGACGAGTAGGCATATTCTTAATTAGTAATTTAATTCATTCATTCATTAAATCTTTTTGGGGAATTCAAGACGTTCCCAGAGGCAAAGTCGTTGTGCGTTAGGCGCACTTACTACGAAGGGAACACTTGACTTCTCTGGCGCGGTTGCACTTGCTCATCAACGCTACCCGCTGCGAGATTGCATGACTAGTCATTTTTAATTCTCTTTGTATTAATCATAGATTCGAAAGCCTTTTCCGATGCCTAGAATAGGAAAAATCATGCGGGACATATCTATGTTTTATGCTCCACTATGATCTGACAGTAGCAATCGTGTTCGACTACAACGGAATCCTCAGATTATTTCTCGAGAGTCATAACGAATACGATTCTCTTTTCGCAACTGATTTGTGAAGTGTAAAATCTGTCGCCTAATCCCAATCAGTTTAAATACTATTAAACTATCATCGACTAATATCCCAGACAGTGACCCGCACAGGGAAATCTATCTTTGTCGTGGAGTTACCAAAGCCTGGAGGAGCATCATCACTGGGACACGGCAGCAAGGTAGGAGATTTTCCACCACTTACTATTTAGTCTACAAAAATTTACGGAATCGGGAGATTTTCTACCACTTACTATTTAGTCTTGCCGAAAACCTATAAGACAAGGCCTTTTGGAATGCAAGAACCGGCCTCGACCCTTTTTTTTGCATACATATTTCCCTCAGGCAGTACGCTTGCATGACTTGACCGTGCTAATCCAGGGATGTACTCATCTTGAATAGTTTCGAAATAATATTCTTAACTGATCTGAGTCTTAGTTCATTAACGGTTCGCGGTAACGATAAGACTCGTTTAGTTCCGAAATGTGTAAAGGCATCCGACCAACAAATACCGACTGTTTACCGCCGCAATATTTTCTAATCGGACCTTGCCAGATGTATTACAGATTTCGCGTATAAGCAAACGGAAAGGATTAACGCGAATAGTCTTCTATGTTATCGTTGTAAAGAACAGGCCGCAGGTTCAGGACATAATTATCACCTCATACTGCGACATTACATCCAGGTCAGACGCACCCAAACGCGAACGCTGGCCATACCGAACTCTTTATACAGCGAAACTTTCTTCTCGCCGTATATCGAGAACTTCCTGTTCTTCTTAATATATTTAGACGCAGACAGATTGTTTGAAGGATTACGCGATCCTTCTCGCATTTGTGTGAACGAAACAGCCGAGCTTAACGACCTAGTTTTCTCACGCCGTCTATTATCATTCTTTCTGTCGTACTCAAGTTATCTAGCCATGTAATTAACCCACAGTAAGTCATTTGAACATTTCGTTGCTCGTTCACGATAGCTCTGAGCGCACGCGGCGGCCCTTGCACAGCCGCTGACCCCCGTGACGTAACAAAAAACAAAATAAATTTAAATTTCATACTAAGAAGGCGCTTATTAATTTCGAAAACTAAATAATAGGGAGCATAAAAGCGAAAACAGTCTGTTCATGTGAATAATGTTTATCGTTAATAGTGAAAAGTCGATACATAAATAATTAATAAAACAATATATAAATAAAGACAAACAGAAAACATATGTCGTTTCGACCTTATATTAGATCATCTTCAGTGTGAAAAATTGATAAAAAAGAGATTTAAATTATATAGCGATGATCTTAACAAAATGCTCAACAAAGATATACATTCGATAAAAGTGTAAGTAAAATTCGGAACTATATAGATAAAACTCGGTAAATTGTTGATACATGAAGATATAGAAGGTTAGGCAGATATTATCAACGCAAGTATAATACATTGATAAAATCATATTAGTAACAATCAGTTAAAGTATAAAACAATTAAGTCGAATTATAAAACCGGATTATAATTACGGAGTACGGTTACAAGTAGATATATGATGTCGTCTGATGGAATAGTCGATGACGAACTGAGAGCCGAAAAAAAAAAGAATTTATGCGATAGTCCAGACAAAAAAAAACTGAAGTCAAAGTTACATCGAAAATCTCTATGCAACCGTCCCGTGATGAATCAGGCAAATGGAATTGAATACAGATAGATATCGTAATAAACGGAAAAGATTATTGGTCCTGATTAAAAAAAATTACAGAAAAAAGCAAAGATTTGTGAGAGATAATCAACGTAAAAAACCAATAAAAAGGTGGTAATGACATAAAATAATAATACATAGAAGTATGTCAATTGAATGAATAAAAGGTATAAGAATCGATCACAATATCTTGGAGATCGCCAGACCGCACACATTGAGACTTAGAAGTTAAAATAATGTTACATTACAATAAATGTCTGTCCCAGACGGAACTCTGAAGGAATGAGACAAAGATCGATCATGTACAAAAATAATAACTAACTAACATAATTAGGAGGGGCTGTTATGTAGGAGGGGGGATGGATTCTTATTAGAGGAAGAAGGCAGATTAAGGATAAGAAGCAATCCGAAGATCAGTGTCACTTTGTTTGTTTAATCCATGCACCTATTTTTGAATATATATCATCTCAGAAACAGTTCTCTTATTCCAGGAAGGTTTCTTTATTCAGAATTTTGATATTATTCCAATCAAAATCGTGATCAGTTTTCATCTTATGACGTGAGATGATCGATGAGATGAAAGAGAGCTGTTACTTTTTTTGATATCGCGGACATGTTCATTGATTCTCGTTTTGAGTTGCCTTTGATTTGCCCCTACATAGATAGCGTTGCAGTCATTGCAGCTAATTTCATATACAACTTCAGGGCAAGACATTGGGTCTAGCGTGTCTTTGTCTACCTTTATGAATTTGTTTAGAGAGTTCGTTAGTGAGTAGGCTAATCGTAAGTTATATCTGTTTAGCCAATATTGAGAAACCTTTCCGATTCGTTTTATATGGAATTAAGAAAAACGGTTTGCGAGAAGCAACATCGGTCACATCAACGTCTATATACTATCAAAGGAACCAAACGAACCTGACTGTGATATATACTTAAGCTGGTTATTCATAGTTGCGAAAATAAATTCGAGTGGATAGGAATCTTCAGTAAAATATTGATGGAATTCACTAAATTTTTGGTATGGAAATCAAGATGGGAAAGAGATAATCCTATCCATCATACCGAAAATGATGCCTTTTTTGTGTGCTGGTCATATTAAAAATGATTTCCATTTTGTCAATAAACTTAATGGGTTTCATATGAAATCAGATCACGTTCTAGCTTCTTTGGCTTCTTAGCTTCGTTATCTCTTTATTCACTAATGTTTCAACAAACTTAGTTTTAGAGAGCATAAACAAAAGATGGGATCTGATTTCTAAAAAAACATCCATACCATTAGAGGAATTCATGCTTGCTAATAAATTAATAATCAGTTCGACGTTTTTCACCTTTAATAATAAAATTTATAAGCAAGTTTTTGGCACTCCCATGGGCTCCCCGCTAACTCCAATCATTGCGGATTTAGTGATGCAGAATCTGGAAGGGACTGCGGTTCAAGGTTTATCTTTCCAACTACCTCTTTACTACTGGTACATCGATGATATAGTTTTTTGTGCACCAACGTATACTTTTGATTGTACTGGATAACTTTCAATTCATTACACGAACGATTGAAATTTATGATGAAAAAAGAAGTCGATCGCTGTCTCAGTTTCTCGACACTTTACTCATTGTCGAGAATAATAGAATCGTTTTTGATTGTTATCATAAACCTACTTTTTCAAGAAGATACCTCAATTACAATTCCCACCATCCCTTAGAAAAAGGAACGCTAAAGAATTATTAAATTATTTTTAGTTTTGTAGACAAAGTGATCTGTCAGATGTATTATATAAATATGAATAAAATTTCGTATAAATATATATATATATATATACACACGAGGATAGTCTGAAAAGTTTTGAGCCTAACATAGAAACAAGTATTTTTTCGGTCAAATATAGTTTTATTTTTCATCATAATCTCCTTTTAAGTCGATATACTTTTCCCATCGATATTCTAATCTGTTTAACTCCTCCAAATAGTAGTTGACGTCTTGCTCCGCAAAATAGGCGTTTACATATGCGATGACCTCCTCGTTCGATGAAAATCTCTGTCCTCCAAGCGAAACTTTAAGCTTAGGAAATAGGAAAAAGTCGCTGGGGACCAGATCTGATGAATACGATGGGTGGTCAATCAATTCGAAGTGCAATTCGTGAATTTTGGCCATGGTGACCGCCGAAGTGTGAGCAGGTGCGTTGTTTTATTGAAACAACACTTTCTTCTTCTTCAAATGCAGTCGTTTTTTTGCAATTTCTGCCTTCAGCTTATCAAGTGATGCATAATACGCTCCCGTTATTGTTTTACCTTTTTCAAGATAGTCGATACACACAATTCCATGACTATCCCAAAAAACAGTCGCCATTACCTTCCCAGCTGATGGAACCGTCTTCACCTTTTTCGGAGCAGGTTCACCCTTCGCAGTCCACTGTTTTGACTGTTCTTTTGTCTCTGGAGTGTAGTGGTGGATTCAAGTTTCATCTACAGTTATGAATCAACGCAAAAAATTTGACTCGTTTCGCTTGAACCACTCCAACAGGGTCTTGGAAATGTTCATTCGAATTCGTTTTTGGTCCAAAGTGAGCAAGCGCGGCATCCAACGCGCGGATAGCTTGCGCATATCCAATTCTTCAGTCAATATATGACAAACGCGTTCTTTTGATATGCCTATAGCCTCTGCTATCTCTTTAACCTTGATTCGACGATCGTCCAGTATCATTTGGTGAACATTTTCGGTGTTATCAGCGGTGGTCGCAGTTTTTGGCCGTCCCGAACGGTCATCATCAGCCAAGCTGGTACGATCCCGTTTAAATTCAGCTGCCCACGGTCTTTTTATGGTGGCAAATGATGGGGCAGAGTCCCCGTAAACAGCGTCCAATTCGATTTTAATTTGCGCAGGCATATTGCCTTTCAAATATAAGAATTTAATCACGGCACGATATTCAATTTTTTCCATTTTTACAAAAACACTGACATCGACTGACACAAACGACTGTCAAACAACAACTGAGCGTCTAAAATGGCTGAAATTTTCACAAAAGTCTTTTAAAGCTACTATACTATACTATTGTAGTACTAGAATGATTTTGACGAGTAACGTCATCTTCCTGTTAAGGCTCAAAACTTTTCAGACTACCCTCGTATATTCATACAAAATTTTAGTTAACTTATTAATTGTTTTAATAATATAGACATAATGACAATTATATAATGCATCTGATATATTTCATAACCTCTGGAAAGCTAATTTTTCTTTACATATTCATATACATCAAGATTTAAGGTTAATTATTATGTATGATTGCAATATGTAAAATTCGGAAGAGTTAGGAGAACACGAATATCCCGCGTACTGCAGTAGACTACACATATTAGTTGATATAAAATAAAAAATGCTATTAAACGCAGTGATAAGAACAGTACATTATATTAATATTATCAATTTCAAAACAGTCAATCGGGACGGTGATCAATCGGGACTGTGGTCAATTGGGACGATGGTCAATCGGGACAGTGGTCAATCGAGACGGTGGTCAATCAGGACGGTGGCCAAACGGGACGGTGGCCAATCTCAACGTGGTCAAATGGGACTGTGGTCAATATTAACGTGGTCAAACGGATGCCACTCTTCACAAACATATCACTGATATAAATAAAAAAAATGGATCTTCTTTTGTCGTCACAGCACACCGCATTTCTAAAAGTCATTCGTTTGAATAACGTGGAGATCTTAGATAAGAAACCTAATCTCAAAAAAGATCCATTTTAGAAATGATACATTAAAAAACAACGTAAAACTTTATATAAGTAAAGTGAATGGAGTTGTTCTCAGATACATATTTTCCTATACTTAACTTCTTTCCTTTCTCTTAACTCCCTTCCTCTCCTCTATTTATTTTCCCACTTTATTTCTTCCCTTCTTTTCCGTCGTTATTTCCTACCAATTTCCTTCCTACTTCCCACTTTCTCTTCCTGTAATTAGATCTTCTTTAGCATTCGTTCTCACTTGTCCACAATATATTGTTTGAGGAGTTTCAATCCTACAATTTATTGATCAATTTTCTCTCCACACTTTGCAATTTTACCATCAGATATGACCGTACTTTATAATTAATTTATTATAATATAATTAAATATTAATGAGATGATTCTCAGTATTAGATATGATGTAGTAAAAGGGCAAATGAGAATCAGCGCTGTTTATGATGCGCAATTTACATTCTTCATTACAATTACAAAAAATATATAACATACGTTTCGACTCTAGTTTGAATCATCCTCATATAAAAAATAAAGATAAGATACCGTGTTCATCCGACGTGCTCACTAACGTTAATTTCGCTAACTCGAATTATTAAAATCGCATCCTTAAAGCATGTCATCCTTAAAGAGATAGGACAGTCTTTAAGAGTTGTCAATTATCGGATGGACACGGCTCACACAAAACCGAACAAAGCACGCGCCGGAGTGTGGCGCGGTTCGCACCGAGTAGCACAACAACAGCACGTCCGCACGCCCTGAGTTTTAGGCAGTAACTGAACGCGGTGACTCAACTTGTCATCAAAACAAAGCCGAGGTTACAGCTTGGTCAAGACAGAAACGTATGCGTGGTGCAAGAATTCAGTATCAGACTGTGAATTCAAATAATTATTCTGTCTCTTAATAAAAAGCATCTCTGAGATCAGCCATTTCTGCAAATTATGTTCACAGTCTAATACTTTCACATCGTTCCAATTCATGATCTCAAATTCATGATCATAATCCAATCTATGTTCGGTAATGACTGAATGTGTGTTCGTGTCTCTACGTATATGACAATGATGTTGCAGTCTCGTTTTTAATTGTCTCATTGTTTGTCGGACATAGCACGCATCACAGCTGCCACAGCAGATCTTATACACTACATTTGTACTACATTTCTTTTGGAATGTGCTGGTAGAGCGTCCTTATGAATCCTGATCATGCCTCTCAACTTATTCATACTGAAATACGCGGGTTTTGCGTTAAAATCATCGACAATTTTTTTGAGTTTAGTCGCAATTTCCGAAACAAAGGGTAAAGTGAATTTACTATTTTGTTCCTTGTGATTGCACTGTTGCATTTGACATTCTTGATCTATTTTCTCACCTGAATAAAGTTTTAGTCTCGAATGGATATTATCAAAGATGAAATTGAGAGGGTAATCATTCATTAACAAAGATGTAATTACTAAATTCAAGTTTTTTGGTGGTATTTCGAGTGAGACAATAAGAATGTTCTGTCGATGAAGTCCAGCAATAGTGTCTCTTTTTTGAGCGAGAGGGTGCTGGGAGTGAAAATGCGATACCTTCTCAAGAATGTGGATTTATGAAATCAATCTCAATCAATCTCGACGTTCTTATTAACAACTTTTAAGATCAAATCGAGAAAATTTAATTCGCTCTCCCTCATCTCAGCAGTAAATTGTAATTTCGGATGGTACGAGTTGAATCTTCCAAGAATCTCATCAATCAATCGGGAAGGAATGGCCATTGCAATATTAACATCTATAAAAAAATGTGCCCTAACATCCTCAAGCATCCTCTTCTCCAAATCTCTTAATACTAAATCAGCTATGATCGGAGACAATGGGGAACCCATGAGTGTTCCAAAGATTATAGACCTTTTAAAGGTTATAGATTTGCTTATAGATTACATTGTCAACGTAAAAAAGGTAGAATTTAGGATAAATGAGACTGCTAAAAATTCATCATTAGGGATGTCGCAATTCCTCGAGATATCTCCCCAGCGCTTAGCAATACTATCAATTGATAGGTCGATAGGAACATTGGTAAACAAAGAGACCCTATCGAAAAAAACAAATACGTGGTCAGTCAATTGTATGCCAGACAACTCATTAGCAAGTTTAAAACTATTTTCTACATGTGTTGAAGACTTTGGGATACTTCTTGACAGGAGTTTGTTCAAGAAGGATGCCATTATAAAGAGGACTATCAATTGAGAGACAATTATTCGGAGGAGGCATTCCCGTTTATGTATTTTAGGGAGCCCGTAAGTCCTGGGGAGAATCCTATCGGTACAATAGAGGTGCTTATACAGAGTGTCAGATATCTAATTAGAATTCTTCCAGGTTTTGAGAATATCTCGCAATTTGCCAGTAATAGTCTTCATAGGATCTTTCGTGATCAAATTATAAGTCTCAGTATCGTGTAACATATCTATCATCTTCGTAAAATAATTGTTCTTATCTAACACGACGGTGACATTACCTTTATCTGCTCGGGTGAATATGATGTCAGGATGGTTGCGTGTAAATTGTTGTGTGGATTTAGTAATAGGATAATTTGGTGTTAATACTGGTTTTTTGGGGGGAGAGTGTGAAGAGATTATTGATGATGCGTATTAACCTATTCCTTAAGTTCAAGCGTGCTTCAGAAGGAAACTTCTGGATGTTATTTTCGATATTCTTAATGAATTTAAAGATGATTTTTTCCGAGTTGTATGAAGATAAGGTGAAATTTTCGCCAAATTGAAGCAAACACTGGACTTCTTGAGGGATATAGGCATTGGATTAAGAAACCATCTTTCTCTCAAAGCATAAAGAGAAGGTGGGGGGTATCTTTAAAGGAAAAAGGGTTACAACGTAATTTGAGGTACCAAAGAGTGGGTGTATTATCGGTGAGAATGAGAAGAGGGCAGGAGAATGCGACGATGTTGCAGAGGAAGTGGGGCAAAGAGAGTAGAAGTATTAAATTAGTCTAATGTTTTTAACTTCCCGTTCTTCTTGTTTTTTAATTAACCATTCAGTTTTGTGGTACACTTTATCATTTAATTGTGTATGAAAGTGATAAAGAGACTTATTCTGCGTGATGAAAAAATTATGGCATATGTTTCTGGGAATGTGTTGCGAAATCTTCTTCTCTAACCGGAAAATTTCAATTTGTGATTGTTTTACGATTAGATAAACATCTTTTAATTCGGTCTTGAGCATTCTAATGATGAGCTTATTTTTCATTTATTTAAACCGGGTTTTGCTCACATGGTGATTAAAAGTTAAGTTAAAGTTCCGAAACTAAGTGTGGCGGTGTGATATGAAATTCCAAACATCTCTTAATAAATTTTATGCGTGCGCTGCTCGTGATAACGCTCCTACGGTGCTTAATCCAATTCTTTAATAAATCAACGGATCAGAATTCATAAGGACCAGCTCTATCAGCACATTCCAAAAGGAATGTAGTGTACAAGATCTGCTGCGGCAGCTGTGATGCATGCTTTGTCGGACAAACAATGAGACAATTAAAAACGAGACTGCATGAATACCATTGTCATATACGTAGGAACACGAACACACAGTCATTACCGAACATAGATTGGATTACGATCATGAATTTGAGATCATGAACTGGAACGATGTGAAAGTATTAGACTGTGAACGTAATTTGCAGAAATGGCTGATCTCAGAGATGCTTTTTATTAAGAGACAGAATAATTGTTTGAATTCAGTCTGATACTGAATTCTTGCATCACACATACGTTTCTGTCTTGAGCAAGCTGTAATCTCTCTGCTTTGTTTGATGACAAGTTGTAGAGTCACCGCGTTCAATCACTGCCTGGAACTCAGGGCGTGCGGACATGCTGTTGATGTGCTGCTCTGTGCGAATCGCGCCGCATCCTGCGCGTGCTTTGTTCGGTTTTGTGTGAGCCATGTCCATCCGATAATGACAATCTTTAAAGATTGTCCTATCTCTTTAAGGATGACATGATGGTGCGATCATAATAATTCGAGTTAGCGAAATTAACGTTAGTGAGCACGTTGGATGAACACGGTATTTTATCTTTATTTTTTGTATACACTGAGGATGACTCAAACTAGAATCGAAACGTATGTTATATATTTTTAAGAATATATATATTGTAATGTTACGTCCGGGGGACTTCACTTCTTCTCTTTCGGAAAAAGATAACGGCTGCTAATCAGAAAACGAAGCGCCTCGAACAATCTAGAAAAACCCTAAGTAAATACACAAAAATTCCTCTCGAGATACGTCTCACTATCAAAAAATAATTCTTGCGATAGACAGCTTTGTCGGCATTAAAAAATTTATAACATACCAAAAAAATCAATAAATAAAATCAATAAATAAAAATCAAAAATATTAACAAAATCAAATTCTTAATGGATAAGAAACGCGTATCGGATCGTTCGAGGGTGACACTCCCCAAATTGGTGGGAAAACTAAGGAAACGCCAAGAAGAAGCGATTAGCGGCCGTTGGTAGGCACATCAATGAATGATTGAGGATATAGAATGGTGGGTGAAATTTTCACTAACTAATTCCATCATTCGCTAGGAAATTCGGAAACATAAAAACAACCACAATTCACAGAACACCGCTCCCCTCCTTTCTCTATACTCGCAATTTTTCTAAACTATTATTCGACAAGCCAACGCGGAAATCCATCACGCCTTCAGATATTCCCATCCTTCCAGAACCCTTTATAAACCGCGACTTGAAGCGGTTCTCTCTCTCTTTCTTTCTTCTTTCTGCTCTTCGCTCCACGCCTTGACGGACGGGACCATCCGAGGTTGTCGCCAAATTTTTTTCAGTTAGAATCTGTGCGCGATATTTTCGTGTGATTCGATCCACGATCCAGCTCAGGCATTATACCTCTCGTCTATCACCAGCGCCCGTCACAACAAAAGTAAGTCCATCTTTATCACTCTTTTCCGCGGTAGACTGGCTGTTTGATTCGCGATCTTGACTTAATTGTTTCCTTAAAACATGTCAACACTCCAAATTGGCAAGTCGCCGATTGACTCGGTGAAGCTGTCTTCCCTGATTCCTCAACATTCCGATTTGACAAGCCGTCGATTGACTCAGTGAAACTGCCTCCCCCGAATCCTGAACATTCTAACTTGGCAAGCCGATTGATTCGGTGAAGCTGCCCTACCACGATTCCTCAATTCTTTTACCACTCTCAACTCATACTCTCTCTCTCACCTAACTCTTAGATTTACATTGTGAACCAAACGAAAGCCATCCCGAACAAGCAAACGAAGCGGGTGACACCGTCGGGAGGAGCTAAACAAACGGATTCGTTGCGAAACCGGACACGCCGAGGAACTCGCGGAGCGATTAATCGAAATAGAACCGAGACTCTCTAACATCTCTTTGCAAGAATACACCACCGCCCTCCGCTCCGCGGCAGATTTCGAGAAACAATACACTCCAGAGAACTTCGACGTGGAGAAGTTCTACGATCTCGTCCGCTAATTTTCCCGCTCTCCCACCCATCCACCACCGGGAGCTTTTTACATTAAAAGAAAGTTTAAACCCGACAACCAGTTTTGGGATCAAATCTCAAAACACCAAGTTTACGATATTATTCCAATGTACATTTCCCGTGACTCTCTTCCCTACCTTGTTCCTGTGAAAGCTTTCCGTAGTGTTCACCCTAATCCTTCGCCACACCTGCGTCCCGATTCCGTTGACATGCTCGCAATAAGCAACTTTTGCCCCAATCAGAACAATTGGGAATATAAATCGTTTTTTTTTTAATTTATATAAGTTGTTGTAACGAAAGGTTGTACCGAATTTTTTTATTATTTGAAGTTCTATGTATGAAAATTTTGTAAACAAAACTTCCATATTCAAATGTACTCTCTAACATTTGCGCTACTTCGTAGGATCGTAGAATTAATACGTTGTATTTCCTTTTTTTTAATTAAATCATAGTTAACTCGAATTCCGTCTCTATTTATTTACTAAAAGAAAACTTGACCCCGAACCGTTCACGGCTCCCTGAAGATCGCACGAGGTCCATCCTTAATTAAAGAGATTCGGTTCTCTAAAACGGACCGATCGCGCTGGCGCAGGTAAGGATTATAATGTCACCGACGCTGACCCGGTTCCTGTCCTTTTAGGGCGCGTTCGACTCGCGGATCGACCCCACGATGTCGATTTGTGAGAGCAACAACAGTTCCGTGCATCCACCCGAGTTCTCTTCCTCCTGACCGAAGGTATTATCTCTCCTCTAGAACTTCGGACGTAACAGTAATATATATATATTGTAATAAAGAATGTAAATTGCGCACCGTAAACAGCGCTGATTCTCATTTTCTCTTTTACTACATCACATATAATTAATTTGTTCTTTTATTAGGTGTACAAAAAAGTTCTGAGCTTTAGATTTCATACAACTGAAATAACAATTTAAATTTTATATATCTTTCCGCCCTTTTGCGGTTTTAAAGCGTTGACATTTGGCCTTCTAAAATGCCATACGGTTTGGCGTTTGATGCACATAATCTCAAAAATCAGTAGTGTTCACGATGGCAATAACAAAACAGCATATTCGATTTTCCATCCACTTCGCGTTTCATCTGAAGAAAAATGCTGCTGAAGCCACTGCAATGATTTGTGCTGCATATGGAGAGAACGCTAAGTCTACATACTACATGTAAGTCATACTACATGTAAAAGATGGTATCAAAAATTTCGCCAAAGAGATTTCAGTCTTGAAGATGAACTGCGTGCTGGACGCCCTCAAAAGATTGAAACGGACGAATTGCAAGCACTGTTGGATATAAACTCTGCGCAAACAGAAAAGGAGCTTGCAGAACAGCTTGGCGTTACGCAGCAAACCATTTCCGTACGTTTATATACAATGGGAAAGATCTTCTTTCTCATTCTTTCTTCTTCTTCAGAAGAAAGGCAGATGGGTTCCACATGAATTGTCCAAAGACAACAAAAATCGTCGGCGTGACACTGCACTCACTTTGCTTTCACAGTTCAGGAAAAAAGATTTTCTGTACAAAATCATTACAGGCGATGAAAAGTGCATTCTTTATGATAACCCTAAACGTAGAAAATCATGGGTTAACCCTGGTCAACCTTTGACATCAACGCCAAAGCCCAATATCCACTCCAAGAAGGTTTTGCTCTGTATCTAGTGGGATTGGAAAGGTGTGTTGTATTACGTTACAATTGTTACAACCGGGTGAAACAATCACGGCAGACCGCTATCAACAACAATTGACCAATTTGAGTGATGCATTAGAAGAAAAGAGGCCATTTACTGGCCAAGGACGTCGTAAAGTGATCTTGCTTCATGACAATGCTCGACCACATGTTGCGAAAGCGACTCAGGATCATATCTTTGCGTTAGGTTGGGAACTTCTCCCGCACGCGGCGTGTAGCCCAGACATGGCGCCTTCCGATTACTACCTATTCCGGTCGCTGCAGCATCATTTGGCTGATACACATTTCGTGAGATTTGAAGAGATACGAAAATGCATTGATGACTTTATCGCTTCGAAGCCGGTGAGCTTCTATCGTCAAGGAATTCGCAAGCTACCCGAAAGATGGCAAAAGGTCGTTGATGCAAACGGGGAATATTTCGCTGATTAATATTTTTTTTTGTTTGTTTTTGAATAAAGATTGAATTTTACAAAAAAAAGCTCAGAACTTTTTTGTACTAATATTTATAATTAATTTATTCTTATACTTTTTATTTTTTGTTCACGTATTTATTTATTTAAGATCATAACTTATAATTTGACAATACATTAGTACCTAATCAATCTTTTCATTATAAGTAATAGCGTTTTTATTTGATGTTTTTACTTGATAATATCGAGTTTCGTTATTTGACCGTTATTAACTTTTGACTATTTTTTTTATACTACAATTGTACTTTTGTTAATTTTAAAATTGTGACTAGTTTGACCAAACATTTTCTACGTTTGTATCAATTCAATTTTGCAATTTGAAAGTCATTATTATCTTTTTCATATTATTTTATCCTATAGCGTTGACAGTCACTGCGAATAGATAGTCGGTTATTATAATACAGTGTTCACACACTGATGACTAAAGTAAGGATCGAAATGTTCGTTTTGTTTTTATTTATGTTTATTGCGATCTCACTTTGTAATTTTATATTAAAAGAATAAATTAGCAACTGTCATCCAGCTTGGCTTGTATAGTCCTTTTTTTGTATTGTTAGATGTTTATCTATCGAGCCCAATTTATTATTATTTTTTGATTAAATTGTTTAAATAAAAACAATTTTTTCGAAAAATCCTTGCCCGACAACCTCCTGAACTTTTATAACACGCGGTACACACACACAAAGCTGATTTTTTTTTATAATTCAGAACTGTGTTCACAATTTGTATTTGTAAATTTTTAATGTGTTTATAAATTCTTTTTTCTTGTTTGCAGCTAATAGATCGTTTTTGTTAATTTTAAAGCTATTTCTTCCTGTTTCTTATTCTTTCTTGTTTCTTATATTAAATGTTTTAAGTTAAAATGAATTCCATCGAGAGAATAGGACCATCATCTCTCTGGAGTACCGGTCGTGAGGATTCGAAAGAATACATGTATATATGTATATTGTAATATATGTATATATATGTATCATTGTATTGTTGACGTGTTATTCTAAATACGTTATTTACGATAAATATCATCACGTGCCTCGGTAGTCGAAGGGTTAAGATGCCTGCCCGGTAAGCAGGAGATCCAGGTTCGATTCCTGGCTGAGGTGGCATTTTTTTGCAAAATTACGAGTTTTCACGACTGATTCGTGGTCCCGTCGTGACGCACACCCTATCTTCTTATATGGAATATCATACTTGTGTCTTTTAAATTAAACCTCGATCATTCCTGTTTACCGAAGATCATACGAGGTCCGATCCCGAGATAAAGGGATTAAATTTAAAACGGATTAGCTTTTTTTCCCCCGTCCAAATCGGGTGTGTCTTATTTTGTGCGTGGAATAGCTCGTCGGTCGTGACGGGTTCAGTTAATCAAGAAAAATAATTAATGAGAGTAATTTACATGTAATAATAGATGAATTTTATTATAATAAAATAAAGAAATAATATAAAAATGATTTATTAACAATTAAATAATTTAAGAGAGTTTATTGTTAATAAAAATCGTGGCTGTTGGTAAATTTTACATCGACGCGGGATATAGTGCGTACACTTGAAATCGGGCGTTCGTACGTCGAGATCGCCAGAGTGCAGTATCTATCGGAACGTGATTCTCTAATTATGGCTGCAAATTTCGGTATTGTGTCTAGGCGGACGCGATTGCCTGGCAACGATGGTTGTAAATTACGCGCCTGTCAAATTCGCGCGCGCTGAATTGTAAGTAGGCGATGTTTACACGATTTCAGTCTATATCCGAATCGATAGATCTGCATATATGACTCGCAGTGCGTAACAATGGCTGATCGGAACGAGTTATTATGGATGACCGCTGATGCACTTGATTCCTCTGCGGAGTGAACGATGCGGAACTTCCGGGTGGCGGCGGATTACCCTCACCCCCTAGCGATGCATTGCTGCTTAGAATTTTAGAGTGCACGCGGGTTTGGAATGTGATCGGCCTAGAAGATCATCTACGAGAGTAGTCTAAAAAGTTTCGAGCCTTAACATAAAGATGACGTTACTCGTCAAAACCATTCTAGTACAATAGTATATGCTTTGAAAGACTTTTCATGTGAAAATTTCAGCCATTTTGGACGCTCAGTTGTTGTTTAACAGTCGTTTGTGTCAGTTGATGTCAGTGTTTTTGTAAAAATGGAAAAAATTGAATATCGTGCCGTGATTAAATTCTTATATTTGAAAGGTAATACGCCTGCGCAAATTAAAATCGAGTTGGACGCTGTTATGATGGGACTCTGCCCCATCATTTGCCACCGTAAAAAGACCGTGGGCAGCTGAATTTAAACGTGATCGTACCAGCTTGGCTGATGATGACCGTTCGGGACAGCCAAAAATTGCGACCACCGCTGATAATACCGAAAATGTTCACCAAATGGTACTGGACGATCGTCGAATCAAGGTTAAAGAGATAGCAGAGGCTATGGGCATATCGAAAGAACACGTTTGTCATATATTGACTGAAGAATTGGATATGCGCAAGCTATCCGCGCGTTGGATGCCGCGCTTGCTCACTTTGGACCAAAAACGAATTCGAATGAACATTTCCAAGACCCTGTTGGAGTGGTTCAAGCGAAACGAGTCAAATTTTTTGCGTTGATTCATAACTGTAGATGAAACTTGAATCCACCACTACACTCCAGAGACAAAAGAACAGTCAAAACAGTGGACTGCGAAGGGTGAACCTGCTCCGAAAAAGGTGAAGACGGTTCCATCAGCTGGGAAGGTAATGGCGACTGTTTTTTGGGATAGTCATGGAATTGTGTGTATCGACTATCTTGAAAAAGGTAAAACAATAACGGGAGCGTATTATGCATCACTTGATAAGCTGAAGGCAGAAATTGCAAAAAAACGACTGCATTTGAAGAAGAAGAAAGTGTTGTTTCATCAAAACAACGCACCTGCTCACACTTCGCCATGGCCAAAATTCACGAATTGCACTTCGAATTGATTGACCACCTATCGTATTCACCAGATCTGGTCCCCAGCGACTTTTTCCTATTTCCTAAACTTAAAGTTTCGCTTGGAGGACAGAGATTTTCATCGAACGAGGAGGTCATCGCATATGTAAACGCCTATTTTGCGAAGCAAGACGTCAACTATTATTTGGAGGAGTTAAACAGATTAGAATATCGATGAGAAAAGTGTATTGACTTAAAAGGAGATTATGTTGAAAAATAAAACTATATTTGACCGAAAAAATACTTGTTTCTATGTTAGGCTCAAAACTTTTCAGACTACCCTCATCTCAATAAATTCGCGTGATTTTTATTCGAATGGACGTTATTATGAGCAATCGAATGCCGATTTCCCGGCGGAGAAGGGAACATCCCAACTCATAGTCGTTCTTCTCGGTTGCGGAGGATCGGAAGAGAGTGCTCATCTTTTGCCAGGAATTTCCAGGCGACGGCGGGAGACCCTTACCTCGATTTTGCTACGTCTCTCTATAGGAGCGGAGCGCCGAATCAACAGTCTTTAATATTTATACAGTTTTCTATACCATTTCTAACTTCTTTTTTTTCTCTTCAACTTATTCTTTTCCATCTTCTTTCTCCTTTATAAGATTTGAAATCTTTCAATTTCATAAAAGTTACAAGATGATAAAAATGAGAAGTACAATATGCGATGAAAAACAATAAGAAAAAAAGGATAAGAGTATCATGCTATTATCCATAAATAACACTAATCTCTTTATATTCAATTTATAACTTTCTTTACTAAAGACTTCCGTTTCCGAAGCGAAGAATAGCGGACGTGTTTTAGCGGGCGAAATTTTTTTAGAAGGCAGTGAGGGTGAATGGAGTGAGGCTGTAAGAAAAGAAGAGTTGGAGGAGAGAATGTGAAGGATTTGGCAGCAGTGGAGGGAAAAGAGGGGAAGGAAAGCATATAGGTTCAAGAGAAAGAGTGAATGAAAGTGAGGATGAAGAGGGTGAGGTTAGAAAGTGCGAATTAGTGAGTGCGTGGTGTGTGTGCGTACAATAGTAAGAATGAGAGAGATCGATTGATATTAGGTGTACAAAAAAGTTCTGAGCTTTAGATTTCATACAACCGAAATAACGGAGAGATAGATAATTATCTATATATATAAAATTTAAATTTTATATATCTTCCCGCCCTTTTATGGTTTTAAAGCGTTGATATTTGGCCTTCTAAAATGCTATACGGTTTGGCGTTTGATGCACATAACCTCAAAAACCAGTAGTGTTCACGATGACAATAACAAAAGAGCATATTCAATTTTCCATCCACTTCGCATTTCATCTGAAGAAGAATGCTGCTGAAGCCACTGCAATGATTTGTGCTGCATATGGAGAGAACGCTGTAAGTCATACTACATGTAAAAGATGATATCAAAAATTTCGCCAAGGATTTCAGTCTTGAAGATGAACCGCGTGCTGGACGCCCTCAAAAGATTGAAACGGACGAATTGCAAGCACTGTTGGATATAAACTCTGTATAAACAGAAAAGGAGCTTGCAGAACAGCTTGGCGTTACGCAGCAAACCATTTACATACGATGGAAAGGTTCAGAAGGAAGACAGATGGGTTCCGCATGAATTGTCCGAAGACAATAAAAATCGTCGGCGTGACACTGCACTCACTTTGCTTTCACAGTTCCGGAAAAAAGATTTTCTGCACAAAATCATTAGGCGATGAAAAGTGGATTCTTTATGATAACCCTAAACGTAGAAAATCATGGATTGACCCTAGTTAACCTTCGACATCGACACCAAAGCCCAATATCCACGCCAAGAAGGTTTTGCTCTGTATCTAGTGGGATTGGAAAGGTGTGTTGTATTACGTTACAATTGTTACAACCGGGTGAAACAATCACGGCAGACCGCTACCAACAACAATGGACCAATTTGAGCGATGCATTAGAAAAAAAGAGGCCATTTATTGGTCAAGGACGTCGTAAAGTAATCTTGCTTTATGACAATGCTCGACCACATGTTGCGAAAGCGACTCAGGATCATATCTTTGCGTTAGGCTGGGAACTTCCGCACGCGGCGTATAGGCCAGACATGGCGCCTTCCGATTACTACCTATTCCGGTCGCTGCAACATCATTTGGCTGATACACATTTCGTGAGATTTGAAGAGATACCAAAATGCATTGATGATTTTATCGCTTCGAAGCCGGTGAGCTTCTACCATCAAGGAATTCGCAAGCTACCCGAAAGATGGCAAAAGGTCATTGATGCAAACGAGGAATATTTCGCTGATTAATATTTTTTTGTTTGTTTTTGAATAAAGATTGAATTTTACAAAAAAAAGCTCAGAACTTTTTTGTACACCTAAGCAATTTATGTTTCAATATGGTGATTTTATATTAAATACTCATTGGTCTTGCAATCTTATGCCATGCTCATACTGAATGCTCATTAATTTAGCAGTCTTCTGCTATGCTTATGCCATACTATGCATTTTGTGTGTAATTAACCTTATAACTGTACATCTATAAATCATTAAAATTCCCTGCGTGTATGCATATCATTAATCGAGTTAATACGTCATACCACTGAATAGCCAATGAAAGATCGCATCGATGAAGTACTTTCTAATCTTTTTAATTTTTTATTAATACAATAATAAATGATAATTATATCGCATAAACCATCCTTAATTGATAAGAAACTCATGTGCAAAAGTTGATATTGAACTACATTATAGTTATTGAGAACTAAGATGACAAATGATCAGCCTCGTTAGTAAGGTAGGCGGGTTTTAACCCAGGGGGTGCAGGTGTGCGGAGGGAATTCGTAGGCGCGAGGTAGAAAAAGAGGGAAGGGGACGCTTCGTCGACAGTTCTTTAAAATATGCCGCCAAGGGAGATGGGTCTTTTCTTTGAAATATGACGCCAAGAGCGATTCTGTTTTCTTTTTCTCTATGAGAAGCTGCGAAAAGGTGGCTCTTCAACTTTTCTTAGTAATAAATACTGACACGTATTTGTTCCTGTTTGGTCAAGCTCAAGTATTTCCTAAATAGAAGACAAATAAATTGGTAGCGACGCGGAATGGAAACTATAAAAATGAACAAATTCAGTAAAAAAATATTACTCTTTGTATCGATGACACTAATAAATAATATTCCATCATAAATACCGAGTTTCTTAATCGGGGGCCATACATGTTAAGAGAAGCACCGATAATTCGACTGCTATAAACAAATTGCGATTCATAGAATCTATGACCATGCTCCGATTTCGACAAAGGGACAAAGAAATTCTTATACTTTCGTACAGGTTTTTAGGGTCTATTCTATCTCATTCTCATATGTCTGTAGTGCACATGTAGGCACAGGCATATGGGACCTATTTTTTTAACGTTGCCCTTTACGAACGACAAATTTTTGAAGAGTTTCTGTGGGCACAAAGAAAATGCAGATGATATATATAGTAGATCATGAACATGCGAGATCATAGTAGATGCCTTGAAAATCTAAGAAATCGATCGAATGTGAGAGAGAAAATAAATGGTGACCGTACGAATAGAGAATCGAGAATTTGGTAATGAAAAATATCGAAAATATGGACTTTGAAGACGTAAATATAGTAAACGAAGTGTTTGAAAAAGAAATGAACATTGATGTTGAAGACAAAGAGTCTTCCGACGAAGAGCACGCGTTGTCTGACGATAGTGATTGTATCAATGATCAGAGAGCCTTACGGATCATGCAGAGAAAATCCTAACGCATTCGGAATTCCATGCATTAAATCTCCGTAAAAAACACTGTAATTCAATTTTATTATTTATCGGATGATGATCTAGTATGTGCCACATGTATAGTTTATCTGTTGGACACTGATATTGAAATAATGTATGCTAGGAACGTACGTTAGGAAGCATGAGATAGATTTTCTTGATGCGCTACACGGCCAGTCTTGCTCCAACTGCAGGCAATCTATGTATATAATAATTCCGTGCATGTGCCCAATGTGCACCAAGTGAAAAAGATAATATCATGAACGAGTCGTGCAAGTGCTTTGTGGAAAAGTGTGACGTAATATAAAAAAATATGGAGCACCTCGAGCGAGTGGAACGCGAACTGCTGGAGCAGAGTAGCCAGGTCGCTACTTTGGTGGAATGTTTCGCATAACTACAACGATGTGACAAGTGTATCGAGCAAAGAACTCAGTCGGGTTAAGCGTTTCTCGATTCATCATTGGAAATAAATAATCTGTAGCGAGAATCGCGCGACTTGCAGGTGCAAAAATTCAATTAAAGAGACGTTTTATGCACATCGGTGACGAATATGCGAGCACTAGTGGAGACTGGACAATAAATCTTTTGTTTGGTGAGAGATCGATACCGCATTCGAAAATCGTGTTCTAACTGGTGCAGTGATTAAGGATATGGACTATATTGAACCGCGATTTTTGGAAGACGCAGTGCTCGAACAAGTGAAAAAACACTGTAAAAAGACACAGTGTGAAAGTGAACACCGCGTTCAACGGCGAATTTATGACGGGCGATAAACGCGCCAATAAAAATATAAATACTAAAAATAGTAAACTCTTTCGAACGTCAAATGCACGAGTGGTACGAACAGCATGTCATCAAATCCACGTTGACATCACTCGAAGAATTCCAGGAACGCGACAGTGGGCGCTGTCGCAAATCTTCAATCTGACTATAAATGTGAATAAACATAATCCTCTACACGGGGGTGTTACATCAAGTTATCACGGAAAATTATGTTGCAGTGACCAACATACGATCAACGGACAATGCGTATTTCGCGTGGTTGGTGGTCGCGACTCTGCATTCGGTCGAAAGATATACAAATCGGAAATCATCGTACTCACATTACACGTCGATCTTGAATCTACAAGATATTGAGTTTCCAGTGACATTGGACCAAATAAAAAAATTCAAAATTCACAACTCCATCTCCATTAACGTTTACGGCTTCGAGGGAAAAGAAATTCTCCTGATACGGTTAACAACAAGGAAGATGGAAAAACACATAAATTTACTATATATGCAGGATCCGCGCGATGACAACGCGGGACATTTTGTGTGCATCAAAAATCCCGCCTCGTGAGCTCGCAAATAAACAGAAAGAAATGCAAGAAATATTTTTGCGACCGATACGTATACACATTTTAACAAAGTGTATAATATTTTATAATTGTTTATTAAATACTAAAAAGAATCATGTTCTCTTCTCGCAGATGCCTGCATTATTTTAGTTCATCCGAGAAATTGCAATCGCACACGATGGACTGCGAATGGATGAACGACTGTGCCATTCGATTGCCAAGCGAAGACGACAAGTGGCTCGAGTTCAAGAATCATTGAAATAAAAAAAAAACAACTTTCATTTATCGTCTACACGGATCTGGAGTGCGAACTGTGAAATATGGAACCGGAGAAGAAAGACGCGTCATACATATGGCAACAGCATGAGGTATTTAGTATTGGATACTACGTGTGATGCTCGTACGTACGTACGAGTACACTCGACGATGCGTTATCAACGTAATCCCAAATAAGAAGGGAGGGTGTGGGACCCAACCACAAACCAGTCGTGAAAACTCGTAATTATTTTGCGAAAAAATATCACCTCAGCCAGGAATCGAACTTGGATCTCCTGCTTACCGGGCAGGCATCTTATCCTTTTGACTGCCGAGGCATGTGATGATATTTATCGCAAATAACGTCTTTAGAATAACACGTCAATAATACAATGACACACACACACACACACACACACACACACACACACACACACACACACACACACACACACACACATATATATACACATATATTTCAATATACATATATACATTCTTTCGAATCCCCACGACCGGTATTCCAGAGAGATGATGGTCCTATTCTCTCGATAGATGCAGGTCGGACTGCAACGGCGACACCCTCCAACGCCATTGACAAATATACAAATAATCCTCCTGGAGCACGATAGGAAAGATTGCATCAAGCATGGCTCGAGCCGTATCAGTTTCGTCGCGGTGAGAACTGCATTGCGTGATTCGTGTAACAACTCGAAGACTTGGCACATCGCGTAAAAATTCTCTTATTCGCAAACATCCCCAAAGAAACATTGTCGAAAAAACAGTAGGAGGCTTGCCATGGCGCGACGCGTTGTCATATTTGCGAAAAATCATTTGCACCGGATGACATGCGGGTACGCGATTATTGCCATGTTACCATGATCCCGCGCATTCGAATTGCAATTTAAATTACAAAGACTCGCACTGTATTCCCGTAGTATTCCAAAATTTATGTGGTTATGATATTTTGTTATCATGGGAATAGCTACGGCGTACGAAGGCAGAATCGACGTGCTGCCGATAACTAAAAGAAAAATATATTTTGTTTACCAAACACGTTAAAGATGCCGCCGAGAAATCAGATTCGCGAAATTACATACAATTACGATTCATTGATTCATTGATAAATTTTTAAGTACAAGTTTCGATACATCTTATTTAAGCAGAGAGAAATTAAAAATTTTGTGTTCTGAATTTTCCACGTTATTGAACGAGGATTTTGATTTATTGATGCGTAAAGGTGTCTTTCCGCGTGTCTGCGAATACGTGAATCGCGGGCAAGCTGCAAGATATGTGGCTACTACTGGGCGAACCATTCTATAGCTCATTGACCGGTGAGACGGTGTCGGAGAATGATTACGTGCACGCCGTGAACGTCTGCAATGGTTTTTCATTGAAACTAAGCGAGTCTATTGAAACTACAGCGATCTATATTTTCATTGAAACTTGATTTCCATTGAAACTACAGCGATATTTGAAAACCGATGTCTTATTATTGGTTGATATTTCGAAAATTTCCGCGAAAATTGCATTCAAAGTTACAGTCTTGATCCCGCGCATTACTATATTTTGCCAGTTTTCACGTGGGACGCGATGTTGAAACACACGCTCGTAAAATTTGAGTGTCTCACCGATATGGTTATGTTTATCGAGCGTGGTATACGCGGCGGTCTTAGTCAATGTTCCAATAGATACGCGCAGGCGAATAACATGCGTTCGTATAACCTGTCAAAACCGTCGTCGTACTTGATGTATTACAATGTGAAGAATTTGTACGGATGGGCAATGTGTTAATCGCTCCCCTATATCGAATTTTGAAAACGTTGCGAACTTTAATGCGAGCGCAATCGCTCCAGATTCACTTACGGGTTATATTCTCGAGGTTGATCTCGAGTATCCGCATCATCGACACGACCGACATACCAACCTATCTTTCTGCCCGACGCGCGATAAATCACCCAGCATGCAGTAAAATAAACTTTTCACGACGCTATATGATAAGAAGCGGTATGTCATCCATTACCGCAACTTGTAACAGTGCACGCGCCACGGTTTTCGTATCGTATCAAAGATACACCGCGTATTACAATTCGCTCAATCTGTCTGGCTTCGTGATTACATCGAATTGAATACACAGTTTAGAACGTACGCGAAAAATGATTTCGAAAAAAATTTGTATAAATTGATGAACAATGCGGTATTTGGCAAAACGATGGAAAAAGTCCAAAATCACATCGATGTAAAACTAGTAAATGAAATGAGACGATACGGTGCAGAGATAATGATCGCAAAACCAAATTTCACAGCTGCAGCATCTTTGCGGAAAATTTAATCGCCGTTGAACTGTGTAAACTCGAAATAAAATTCAACAACCCATTTACGTGGGTATGTGTATACTCGACATATCGAAAATCTGCTTGTACGAATTTCACCGAGTATATATTATCGTTGTATCGCGTCAAATGCAAAATTATGTACAACAACACAGACAGTCTTCTATACCACATCGAATGCGACGATGTTTACTAAATGATAAAATGCGATATCGCTTCGACACAAGCGATTATCCGACGGACAACGCATATGGTATGCCTCTCGCGAATAAAAAAGTACCCGGTTTAATGAAGGACGAGAATAATGGTGCGATAATGACAGAATTTGTTGGACTCAGAGCGAAGATGTACGCGGTGAAGGTGGACGGCAAAATGGATACTAAAAAGGCGAGAGGTGTAAAGAATAACGTCGTAGCGCGAACAATAACCTTTAATGATTACTCGCAGTGTGAGCGAAGAGATCGAAAAGACTCATCGTCAGTTATGTGTAAGATCAAAATTACACAATATACGGTGTCCAAATCAAAAATTGCTCTGAGCTCGTACGATGATAAACGATACATCGTACCGGATTCGACGAAGATGTTACTGTGGGATATTGGCGGATACCTTTGTAATATGTATGTGTATATATACATAATGTATATATAATTTATATGAACACATATGTGTATGTATGTACGTATGTACACGCACCAACAGAAATGATGTCCTGCGCTCGGCGCGCGACTGCTACACATACGAAGCGCGTACCGTGTCTCTGCGGAGCACGAAGGAGATCACGGAGCGGAGCGAAAAAATAGTGGGGGCAATTCGATGTTCCATCCTTAACGCAAGACGCGCGATCGAGAGAGAAAGCATAATCAGACGTGATACCTATTTCGGTGTCCCTTCGCTGTCTCACACACTCGATGCTAGTGCGAGTGAGAGACCGCGGTGTCTCTATACGTCGCGTTTTTCTTTCTTCCATCTCGTTCTGATTAATTATTGATTATTTATTTATTTGATTGTTTTATATGATTATATGTTTGATATGATTATTAATTGTTTAATTATCGCGTAATAATTCTTTATTATATATTTTAAAAAAAGTTGTAATGTGTAAAATGTGTAAAATTATAATTATCATTGCGGGTTTTGACATTGAATGTCTTACATCTATCTGAAGCAACCGATATTAAAAATTATTTTAAAAATAATAAAAAAATTTCGCGAATTCATTATTTTTTTAAATTCATTATTTTTTAATTTTTAATATCGGTTGCTTCAGATAGATGTAAGACATTCAATGTTAAAACCCGCAATGATAATTATAATTTTACAAATAACTTTTTTAAATTTAACTTAATTAAACTTTTTAAAATATATAATAAAGAATTATTACGCGATAATTAAACAATTAATAATCATATTAAAACAATCAATTAAATAAATAATCATTAAATAATCAATAATTAATCAGAACGAGATGGAAGAAAGAAAAACGCGACGTATAGAGATACCGCGGTCTCTCACTCGCACTAGCGTCGAGTGTGTGAGACAGCGAAGGGACACCGAAATCGTCTGATTATACTTTCTCTCTCAATCGTACGTCTTGCGTTAAGGATGGAACATCGAATTGCCTCCACTATTTTTTCTCCTCGCTCCGCAATCTCCTTCGCGCTCCGCGGAGACACGGACGTACGCGTTTCGTGTGTACGTGTAGCAGCCGCGTGCCGAGCGCAGGACACCTGCCGGTGCGTGTACATATTTCTTGTAGTTTTATTCGTATGTATATACGTATGTATATACATATGTATATACGTATGCGTATATGTATGTACGTATGTACGTATGTACATATTTCATGTAGTTTTATATATATTTTATATATATTTTTAGTTTTATATATATTTTATATATTATCATAAGTTTTACCGTTATCATACATGTATAATTCCTTTTTTTTTATGAAGATGCAATGGAAGAAAAATAATAATAAAAAATAGAAAAATAAAAGATATAGACTATTTCTATACATTTATATGTAAACGAATTTTGAACAATATCTGTATCGGAACGTTCGCGAAGGTGATCACGCGATGATCCCGCGGTGATCCTGCAACAATAGCGAGAGAAGTCCGTGCGAGAGGATTAGCATCCGCGAAGACCGACGCGGGCACGACACGATATTCGACCACCGGAAAATAAAATCGCCTGTTCAGTTAAACAAGTCTTACGTTTCTTATATTTCAATTAGCAAGTTCTACCTTTCCTATTTCTGACTACATTTATCAGAAATGGGATTAGAAACTTACGCGATAAATTTGCGCATCGAATGTTGTGCGCATCGCGAGTTACGTTTCGCGTTTTAAGTTTTACATTTTGAGTTACATTTTACGAGTTTGGTGACGGAAGAAATTATGAAAGGAGACAAAGCAACATGACAGAATTGAAGGCCGTGCTGAAACATTTGGGCCTTCCCCAATTAAAGGTAGCAAACAAGAACTTCTAAAAAGCCTCTAAAAAATACCTCTACGATCACGACTCCTCATGACTCGTGGAAACAATATTTGGGAAAGTCTTGATGGAAGGAACACTGATAAAAGTTGAAGAAGCGACGCAGCAGCAAGGCGAGAAATATGATGTGGCAGAGGAGGAAGGAATGCGACGCATGGAGCGCAAGGTCTGCCGAGACGAGAGAGCTTCGGAATAGAACCGGCGGCACGAGACAGGGAGTTCGAAATTTTGAGGCGAGAGCGCGATCTTATGCAGCGGAAGCTCGAGATTCTGCGCCGCGAGCGGGAGCTCGAAGCGAGCGGAGTGAGTGCGGCTGCCTCACCGGCGACGATCGCCAGTCAAATATCGATGACACGATTGCAGCCTAAAGCCATCGGCGAGCTACTGAGCGAATTTACGGACTCGGAGGGAACATTTCCCGTATGGCGCAGACAATTCGAGTTGATTCGAGTCACGTATCAATTAGACGATGGAAATGCATCATCATGGAAATGCGATTAAAGCTAAAAACTTTGCAATGGTTCCATCCGCGGCCGGAACATTTGTAGCTTTCAGTGGACGAATTACTTGAGCGGATGAAAATAATGTTCGATCATCACCCGGCGAAGATGGAGCTATGACGACGATTCGAAAGGAGAACCTGGCGCAGCGATGAGACCTTCATTATTTTTACAACAAAGCGATTCTCGCGAACAAGGTGCCTGTCGACGTGCCTGAGGACGAGCTTGTAGACGTGATTGACGGCATCCCCGACGAAATCACACGAAATCAAGCATCCAAGGATTCAGAACAGATGAGGACACCTGTTAAGAGCGTTCCAGAAAATCTCGACTCGAACGGCGGGCAAAAATTACGTGAGGGCGGCGACACCGGCGCGGGTAGGATGGAGCTCAGACCCGGAACGAGAATACAGTTTTCATCGCGAGAGCTGGCGGGACAGAGAGGCGTGGAGGCTAGATACTATAACTGCAATCGACTCGGACATGTGGCGAGGAATTGTGACAAGCCGAGGAGAGAGCACGGATTATGTTATGGATGCGGGGCGACCGATCATCGGCTGCGGGAGTGCATGCGTGGAGCAAGGATGACGACGGTGCCGAGGATGCCAGTGCGAGCGGAAGGAACGGAACAGATCTCCTGTTTGGCTGAAGGAGGTCGGGATGTTGTCGACGACAACGAATTCATCAAGCCCATAGAAATACAGATAAGTAAAAGCGGATTCACATACAGTCGAGAGTGCATGGCGCAAATAGATACCGCGAGTCCTATTAGTCTAGTGAAGTCGAAATTTATTCCGTTAGAATAAATTGCGAGCGTCAAGGATGGACATTACGTGGGACCAACGAGTCAGCATTAGAAATATTAGGACAGATCGAGGCGAAAGTGACCGGTAAGGAAATAAATGCGGATGCGATACCGTTCCGAATTGTACCCGATACCGTTCCAAGTTGTACCCGATCGCGCGTTTAAATATGACGCGATACTAGATAGAGACGCGATTAAATTATTAGGCCTGACGTTTAGTTAGCGCGAAAGCGAACACGAAATCGAATTGCCGGAAATATTGAATATCGATCTGAGTGTACCGGCGAAGGACGAACTAGATAAAATAGATGTAAATCCCGAAATGCCAAGCAAGGTACGAGATAGATTCTTTCGAATTTTCTGTAATAAATATTTATACGCAGAAAGGCCAGTCGAACCGAAAATCAAAACCGAGATTAACTTATATGTTAAGGACAAACAGCCGTTTCCTTTTACGCCCGGAAGGCTATCGTATGAGGAAAAGAGTCGATTACGAGAGATTTTGGATGATCTACTGGAGCGAAAGATTATATGGTCAGGAAATTCGGAATACGCATCAAGAATAATGCTAGTTAAAAAAAAACGGAAAGACTCGCCTATGTATTGACTATAGATGTATTGACTATAGAAACTTAAATAAAATCACTGCCAGAGATAATTTTCCGCTCCCTATTATCGAAGATCAGATCGACGCGTTGCGAGACAAGCAATATTTTACGCTGCTCGATCTTAAGGACGGATTTCACCATCTAAAAGTGGCTGAGGATAGCGTTAAATATACTGCATTTGTAACTCCATTCAGCCAATACGAATATCTTAAAATGCCGTTTGGTCTAAAAAATGCTTCAGCGCAATTTCAGCGTATGTAAACGAGATTCTGAGCGCCCTGATAAAAGAGGGGAAACGTCGTAACTTATATGGACGATTTCTTGATAGCAACGGAAACGTGGGAGGAACATTTTGAGACGCTTGGTCAAGTATTCGATCTTTTGATGCAGAACTGTTTTGAACTGCGGTTGGATAAATGCCGATAGTAGTAAGTGGGGCACTATGGCGCGTCAAAACAAACCCTCACCACCTTCCCACTGGCGCCAGGGGCGTGGCCTCCGACGGTCAAAAACTGGCAGCCACGTGGAAATGGAGCGTTCTGATTGGTCGGTGGGGATGAGAGATGATAATTAGGTAATTAATGTGAGCGTTCTGATTGGTTGGCTCCGTAGTTGCCCGACGCGTGATTGGCTCTACCCATAGTGCTCCTTGTGTGCGATTGATTGTCGAAATGCTAGACGAGGTAGGGGAAGGGTGAGAAAGCGTCTGGGACCGATCGGAGTCCGAAAACAAAATGGCGACTGCGAAAAGAAATATGGCGAGTTTGTAAAAGGAATATACTTGTCGAGAATGGAATGCGATTTTTTGTTCACGTGGGTTGGAGCGAAGAGAAGAAAACCGATTTTTTGTGGAATTTACTGATTGTATACGGGATATGAAGAATCACGTTTTTCTTAGGGCGAAAGGTTTCTCGGCGTCTCATAGTCGGTGAATTTAGATAAATTTCTCGACTCGTTTGACATTTTTTGTATGGGGGAAATATAGGTTACGAGTGGATATAGGTTTTGAAGACATGAGATTTTCGGAGTGTAATAACCATTATTTACCAGCTCGTACGGTATTTGGCTGGAGGAAAACGAGAACGGACAGGTTCGCACTATATATTTCTGACGTCGATGACGTCGAATTTGGAGTTATACGAAGCTTTTATTCTAAGACAAACACTCGGATTGAAAAAATTTTCTAGATGTAAACTCTAGATTTTTCTAACATTTGGAGTTATACACTAGCGAGGTTATGTTCCTTAATTCTATGGTAAACAAACGAAAAATATTTAAAAAATGATTAGATATTTCTAGCTTGGAATTATGTGGCTAAAATTGGTTTTAAATCGGAGGGAAAGGAAGTAAAATGAACAAAGAATTTATGTTACAAAAATTAGATTTATTGTTATATCATTATACAAATTATACCATAATAGTGTTTCTTTAATGTTTAATTGTTCTTAAAAGTACAAGTTTGTATATGACAGCACGTTACATGTGATTTTTCACATTTCTTTTTTCCATGAAGAAAGATTTTACGAAATAATTGTATGAGCTTATCATTATCTTCGTAATCTTCGCTGAATATTTTGAGAAATTGTTTAGACTTATAATCGCGAGACAAATAATAAAGAAATACGCAGCAATATTGTCCACAGGTCTGAGAAAATGTGCCCTGTAATCGCGTGATGTTCCATTTATGAGTAGTAGAGTTTCGTCGAAGTCGTAGATTGAATCTGGAATCCAGGGGTGGTAGTCCGTAGCTATCGAAATACGTGCCTTCTCCGTGCTTGTCTAGGTAGAAAGCAACCCAGTGTTGTCCAGGACGATCGTGATTATCAGTGTTCGCGACGATGGCCGTCGACTTCGTCCACATCCTCGGGATTCTGTCGGCAGGATACACACCCGCATGTTCGATACTGAGATGATGCAACGCTCGTAAGATTTCGAGCGAATTCATCTTCCGCGGTGTGGAATGATGTTTGACTTGTTTTTTGGCTCGTCGGTGTCATTATATTTTTATCCTCTTGCGAGGATTGTAGGGTAGAAGTTTCCTTTTTTTCACACTTGAGTTTCGATAGATCTTCTTTCTCGGCTTTTATTTGTTCGCACTTCGCCTGTTCTTTTTCTAATCTCTTATTTCTCCACGTAACGAGATTCGGAAAATTTCGTTTTATTGTAAAAACCTCGCTTTCTGTATCACATCGGAACTTTCAATGGTAAAAGAATTAGCGCTGCTTATGTAGCAGTTCCCTTCTTGAGATTGCATCCAGTATCTCAATTTGCATGCGTTGCGTAACGCGCAATGAAATTTGTCGGAATTTCGCTGAAACCCGCGATGACCGCAGCGCAATTCATGCTCTTCGCCTTCCGACAGATTTTTGAAAGCTGGAGAGATTCCTTCTAGATTATATACGTTTCTTGCGAGTATTTGTATTTTCCAAATAATATCCAAATAATAATATAAATAGTATCTTCTCTCGATCTCGAGTGTATATGTAACGCGCTTGCCGTGCAATTTCACATAGCTCCGCCATGAAATGTTTGGAATTGACTGTTCCGTCAAACCACTCGATCCCATGGAAGTTTCGAGAGAGCCAGTTGTTTTCTCGTCTGTATTTTTTGGGTAATTCGACAAATGGATATGGAGGCATCATAATGCAGTGATTTATGAATGCTTCGTTAATGGCGACAACCGCTACTTCCTTCGGCATAAACTTTCCCTCAGCGTCGCGGAAACCTTGTATATCGATAACTATATCCATGATGCGTAGAATATACTTTCAATTTATTTTGCACGAAGTGATGACGTTCGCGTCTAAAGCAAAACTGCGGCTACTTTTGTTAAGCTTTCGAAGAAATAGAAATGAAAAATAAATAACGATGGGAAAGAGGAAATTCGAGTATGTCTCATCCGCTAAAATCAACGATAATTTGACGCGAGGAATCGATCTCTAACACGTTATCGAATTCTGCGTAAACGATACAATTAATCGTTGAGGTAATAGCTTTTTCAAATCGCACCTCTAATCGTAAACTTCCATGTCTGACAAGATTTCAATGTCCAGCACAATTTGCCGATAGATCGGGAGTGAGATCGAAAGCGAAAAGCGTGAAACCTTTGGCATAATCTTCCCTGCTTATAGAATTCCCTTCGTTTAGAAAATGGATGTCTGTTCCTGAGAAGAGGGTGGTCTTTTGAGAAATTCGGTTGCAGCGGCCTACTCGGAATTTGCATGCCATCGGCATATAGCGAGAAGAAATTTATGCCGTAATTTTTGAAATTAAACGGATTTAACTTTCTGTCGCCGTTAAACGCTTTGTTATCGACGAATCCGACTATTACTCGTTTCGGAAGTTGCCCGAGTATCGCGTTATCAATCGATTCTCCTACCACTCCGGCGTGAATCGTGAATGTTTTAATTTCGACTCGCGTCAGAGGATACTTGGCGGTTGTTTTACTCAGCATTCTCGCATGTTCGAGTAACACTGCGGGACTTATTTTTGCTCTTCTTATGAGTAAACTAGTATCTAGAATGCGTATTTTCGACGTTGAGTTGCTTTCCATGAGGCAAAACGCATCTCTCGAGCGAACGAGTTTCATTCTAACCTCCACTCCGTTAATTAAAAATTTATCCTGATTAAACACGTCGCAATGAAGATGACCTATTAGATCTACCGAACGTTCTCCTTGGATGTATCGGGCGCGTCTCACGAGAGCTTAATTGGGGTTGTCCGATTCTAATAGCGCGTCCATATAACCGGGTTCGTCCCATAGACAGGAAGTCAGATGGGAAGTTTTTGCCGGTGAAGAATAATTTAACAATGCTTCGATGTACGCGCGGTACGCGTAGGCGTTGTTTGGGGATGATACGAGTTTTTGATTGAAGTACACGTCGATCTGGTTGAACATCGAATGTAGTAGATGATTCACAGGGCTTACTTTGTTTCCTTCTGCTCCTCCTCCTCCCACTCCTCCTCCTCCTCCTCCTGCTGTCGATGTTCCAGGACCGGGTAAACTTTCCACTCGCACGCGAAGGCTTAGCATGGTATGCGTGAGATCTAGATAATCTTCTCCGTGCCCGGGTACGACGAATTCTATAGACGCGTCGTCCGCGAGCGAGGTCACCGGTTTGTAATAAACCCATTGCGAATTCTCGATACTGGTTTGAGTAGGAGGTAAACTGAAAAGATCGAGCTCGCTCTTTAAACACTCGCTCGAGTGGGTATGAAGAAAGGACATATCTCACAAATTTACAAAGTGCGTCGGTTAAGCGAATATATCGGTGCGCTTTTTCCCGCTATTTCGTCGATGTTTCATTGCCTTTTTAATTTTGTCCGCTTTCCTCTTCGATGATTTCTTTTTAATCGTTTTTTTCACGCCAATTTTCGATGATTTCTTTTTTTTACTGGCTTGTCTGCGTTTACGAACCGCGCTTCTCCCGGATTTAGCGGTGCGTGCGTCGTGCCCTCCGAAGGGAAACTGACCCGGTCGTATTTTCGTGGATGTTTTATATCCCGAGCCTTTCAAAAAGTTACTTATATTTTCTTTGGCTTTTCTCTTAAGATTTCCGCCCGATTCCTTGAGCCGCGTTTTGACTGCTTCCCTGAACGGAGTGTTGTTTTCAACATCCTCCATCACGCCAATTCCGGCGCGTAAAGCTTCTTTCCCGACTGCGCGCATTCCCCTGCTTAGATAAGGAAGTACTCTTCTAAATAATCCTCCGAGGAAACTACCGATCCCATGACCGCGCTGATAGGCTGAACCGACGAAAATTCATGGAATTCCGCCTCCCCTGCCCTCGCCGTTTTGCATTTCGTAATACTCGTCGTATTCCATGGAGACTTAGTTTTTTTCTCAAAGCTTCGTAGACTTTCCACCGCGAATGGCAATTAACGGACGCGTCTAAAGTGTAATGTTGCTATCAGCGTTCCGGATACGAATGGTATTTTTTCTCCACGGTGATCTTTTATATCTATTTCAATTTTATGGAATTTCGCAAAGGAGTATATTGCAAAGTGGAGAAATATTTTACTAAATTCGTTCCGTACGTGTAATTACATCCGGGTATTTCGGTTGGAACGATCTGAAGAAGCGGACTCCGCGTATCGCCGGTTATGTAAGGCTCGCAAATGTCGCAATAAACGTACATTTTATCAGGGATATCGTGCCATAGACTACAGGGTTCTGCAGTCCAGAAAGATATAGTGCGTCCATCACCGATGGCATAACCGAGTTTCAAAAACGGCGTTAATTCGTCGGAATTAGGTAACGTGTGACGGTAAATTGTGCCGGCATCATCGATGTTGATCTTCAATATTTGAAAAATATTAGCTGGTAGATTTATATAATGAACGAGAGTACAGTTGTCGTCACAATCGATGCTTATACGGACATTACCACCTGAACCTTTTCGTAGTTCGAAAGTAAAATGCGAATCGCTGCGTCTGCACTCTTTATTAATCGCGTAGATAAGATCCTCTGTATTTTCATAAACCCCCGTCTGTAAGTGCAATTCTTTCACCGTAAACTTATCATCATTTTTCTCATCTTTTTCGCTCTTCAAATCAACAAATCTAATCTTATTATCGTTTCGACGTACGAAAAAGACTGGAGGGAAATTGAATCTCGCTAAGCGCGACTTCCCATTCCCCGAATAAATGTACGCCGTGAGGTAATTGCGTGGTGAAAGAAGAGCATGTATTTCCCGGGAAATACTTCTTACTGCTACCACTCGGAAGAACCATAAAAAATTGCTCCTCCTCCATCCTAGAGATAAATTAAATTCGAAGCGGGAATCCAACTATCGAATTTACTGGGATATCCTTGCCTAGCAGCTGTTTATTAGCACTGCGTCCTCTGCTTTTTATCACGCGCTCGACGATAAACTCTTCCTCCCTCAAATTTTTTCTGACCCGTGCTAATTCTTGTTCATTAAAAATCCCATCGATGTGTTCTCCCGATAAATCACACAATTCGTACACACTCGGGGTCTTCGCCAATGGAGAACGCGACAAACTCGAAATATTTCCTCGCTCCACCGCGCTTCGTATCCTTTCTCGAAAGTGGCTTTTGCTCTACTGACGCGAACAAGATCGTTAACATCGAATTTAGCCTTTTGTTCTACTACTTTCGACGCCGCCTTCTCTCCAGCGCCTCTACGCCGCTCCATATTTTCGCGTGCGATGCGAGCATTTTCTCTCGTAACGATCGCCGGTTGCATCCTGATGGACGAATGACGAGTGTGATTGTAAGCGCGCACGATATCTTGCAGCACTTCGATGTAACGCCGCGTATTTTTATGTGTAAAATAGCGCCATATTCGCTCCTTTAACGTTCTATTGAAGCGTTCAACGACGGCGGCTTTGACGTCCGGATTGCGAGTTACTCGATAACGTATGCCTCTTTCTTTTAAAAAATCTTGCATTGGTCGCGCAATAAATTCTTTACCCTTGTTCGGTTTGCAAGTACACGGGTACTCGACCATCGCTTCTCGAGAGAATATTTTAGAAGGCGCTTGTCACGCAATTGCTCGTTTTATCCCGCAGCGGTTCTACCCAGACAAATTTACTAAGTACGTCGATAATCACGAGAAGATAAGAAAATCCGTCATTGTAACTTTTGAGATTACAGAGTTCGATCAAATCGGCCTCCCACAGATCGTCGACATTCGTCACGTTGTAACGCAATCGCGGAAATTTTCGTCTCGACGGACGGTGCAGCGTGTACGCGTCTTGCGATTCGAGCCAGCGAGCTACTTCTTTACGAGAGAAATTCGGTTTAGCGGCACGCGACAAGTTATCCGATGCCGAATACCCCGCATAGTGCGCTGGATCGTAATACAAATTTTCAAGCCTGGTCATTTCAATTCACTCCAATCGAGTAAGCGTCTCTTTCTTGCCTGTCGAGAATCTTTTGCGAAAGTTATAGGGATATCGTCTTTACGAAAACGCGGCGAAAGAAACAATGCGCACCTCGCTCGCTCTTCTTCTTCGGTCTTTCGGCGTTTTTGTCCCTTTCTCGTGCGTCGTACTCTTTTCCGCGTCGTCGTCGTCGACGTCACCGGCGTTGACATAGAAAGTTTTCTCGGTATTTTCGGAGTGGAACTCGCTTGTGGTGATGATAATATCCTGACAAATGTGGTTGCTAACAATTCCTTATTTCCTACGAGTACAGCCGGGGTGTTTGTCGTACGTAGTAATCGCGCAAACTGACCTCTTCCTATTGCTTTCACGGTTTTTCTCTCGCGCATCGCGTTTATCAGTTCCGTGATATTCGAATCTTTTATAACGTCACCATCGATAGTCACGATTCCTTCCTCGTCCCAAGTAATTCTCGCGGGTACTGCTTTATCGATCAAATGTTTCAAAAGTAAACGCGCCTTGGCGCGAAAACTTTTCGGCACCTTTTCTAATATTTTTTCGACGCTTTGCCGTTCGCGCTTACGCAGAGACTCGCCTCGTAGTATATTACTTACTTGCCCGTCAAGATGGGAAAGTTTGCTCAATGATTGTGATTCGCGCGCTGGTTCCACCATGTCTCCCTCCTGCGCATCTGAATTGTTCTCATCGGCGGCGTTACGCGCCGAATCTTCCTTTTGCGCTTTATCAAAATGGAGATATCTCCAAAGTACTTCTTTATACAATTTCCATTTCTCACTTACATCGCGCGGAGTGGGAGAATTAAGAATTTTGCTCATATCGGAATCGAGCCGCGACAAAGGCGTTCCGGGTGTTTGTACGGAATTTAAATTTTCTCCATGTATCGTCTCCGAATTCTGCCTCATGGAATTTTCCCCGATGCCTATTTCCGTTTGCTGCTGTTGTCGGAGACGATGCTGCATTCTTTCGAGATTTTCCGTGGAAATCAAGACCATCTTTTTTGCCCTTTCCATAATTAAGTTTACTTGATCTCTCTCTCTCTCTCTCTCTCTCTCTCTCTCTCTCTCTCTCTCTCTCGCTGACTATTCTCCGATAATTTTCGAAAATAAGAACGAAAGTATAGGCCCTATGAGATAAGGTAAAAATCCGCCTCGCTGTAGTAATAGCTTTTTCTTACTTTTCCAATTGCCGTCTTTTTTCGCTATGCGACGCAAAGATGCTTTATATTTGCTGAGACGATTTTTTTCAGAACGTTCGAGCGGGACGTTACCCTTGAGAGTATTGAAAACGCACTCGCGGATACAACGAATGAATTTTTCATCCGCCTGACGCAAGAAAGAGGCGCGTTGATTTTTGTTCAAATAACACACCACTTTGAGAAGACAGATATTTTTCTTATCAAATGTTCTGCGATTTTTCTCGCATTAACCGAGGATTCTCTTCTCTTCTTCATCACAAGGAAGTTGCGCGACTGTCGCAAGAGAATGCGATACTTTTATACGAAACTTCCGGAAAAGGATCTGCGCGATACGTAAACGTAGTTCAGCGTATCATCGGGAAATATGCACGTGCGAAAACGATACTCGTCGGGAGTCGATTGTTTCAGATCGAGCAATAAATATCCGTGAGGTTGAGACGTGGCGTCGTGATACGCTTCCTCGAGGAACTTTGGATCGTTGGGATAGACTTGTCGAGCGAGATGGCGGATTTGCACGCGATCTCGTGGATTTTTGAAAACCACAAAGTAATTCGCGTTGAGAGATATATCACGTTGTCCATGGCCCTGATGAAAGAGATTTTGCGTGATGAGAATTACGCTGAGATTCTTATGATGACTTCCCTTGGTAAACAGATCCACGATCGCTTCGCTCGAGGATGATTCCCTCATAAGATCGTCAATTATTATCAATTTCGCGCGCGTTGGATCGTTGGAATAATCTTCCTGACGCGGTAATCCCTCATGAAATTCAATTGCGGAATCTCGAGTTTCCTATTGAAGTTGCTGATAAGCATCCTGCCATTCGGCGTAATAAAACAAAATTCTCTCAAAGTAGACATCTGCCATAGCGGATAAATGACGAAGAAATCTCCTTATAAAGATTGTTTTTTCATCCCGTCGATCCGCACACGATCGACGTCCACGGATGTTTCCAGCGTACATCTATTTCGCGAAATGAACGCCTTGCGCGTCGTACTTGGATTAATAAACAAAGGAATGGAACACTTGATTTTTTCTCAGAGAAATTTTTGAGATTAGCTTACTCGCGGAAAGGCCCCACCGCGGCGGAGGTGTGCTCGCGCCAACATCTTTGCGTAACGAGCTCGTACTCGTCCGCGACAAGCCGCGTTCGTACGCTCGTGCGAGCGTCCACCGCGAGAGCACCGTCGCTTACGAGCTTGTACGCGGTGCTCCTCGAAAGCTAATTCAAGTCGGAGAAACTTACTCGCGGAAAAAATAATTAAATACTTATTATTACGGACGTAAAAATTGATAACTTTTTCTTTTACAAATTTAAAAATCGTAACTTATGCGATTATAATTTAGGATTATAATTAAAAGGTATTTTACAAAGTATTTTAATGATTCTCTATTATAAATTCAAAATATTTTCTATATAAAAAATTAGCGATAAAAGAAAGTTATAGGAAAATTATAGGAAAGTGGGAAAAAATTGGATTCAAAAATTTAATTTTACAAAATTTTTATTATACTTTTTCTTACGATTAGAGAAATAAATATTTTTATTATATTTTTTCTTAATAACTAAACGCAAATTTACATTTTTAATTTTACATTTTCTAATCGAAACCGTATAATATACATTTTTCAAATTTCGCATTTTTTTCTTAAATTTAATACTAAAATAAACTATAACTAAAATAAAAATAATCTTAATTTTTACAAACATATTTATTCCGTATACATATTCTGTACATATTTACATTTGTGGGAGGACGGGGAAAATCCGAGCCTTAACCTAACTTAATTTTAAGTATGTTGTAGCCAGGTCTACAACCAATAATAAAATAATAACCAATAACAAAAGTAGTCCGCATGGCAACAAAATTAGGTCGCATGAATCTCGAAAAGTCTTTCGAAAGATGACACAAATGTGTGACCGCCGAAATTGCCACCAGTCTTTCGAAAGACCGCAGAAATGCATCGTGAGAACATTGCGAAAAAGCTGATTAGCAAATTCCTAAATTTGATGATCAAACCGAGCGTAATATTGATTAATCAATATCACGCAACCGATCGACGCAATCGATCGAATGCTGATCGGGCATCAATCAGACTATATAACCGATTATACAAGGCGGAATCGAAAGAGTCAAGAGTCAAGAGTCAAAAGTCAAAAGTAAAGAATAACGTGTCGTTCGGAATCGTTATTATAATTATCGCGCAAGATATTACACGAGCACAGCGAAGTTCACGCGAGCCGTACTATCAGCGTCTCAGGTGACCTATTTGATCGACGGCCGCCAGAGTAACGCGATACGCGCCCGCCGACATTTAACCGTGTGTGAAAGAAATAAAATAAGCAATACTAAATCCAAGAAATTGTGCAATTGTTAAATAAACCAAGTAACATAAAGAAAGTGTGTTAGTGATTTCAAGAAGATTTCCTTCCATTCTTTTGATCCTGCTCGGAGTCTCAACTCCTTAGGCTTAACGAACCCGACTATCTCTAAAATTATCGTTGTAGCCCATCCGGGGTACAACAAGTAAAATATTATATCGTAAAACCATAGGGATAAGAAAGAAGATTGTCGATAAATCTGCGTTTTAATAAAACTGGAGCACACGTTTTCACCTCGTTTCGCGTTATTACTTCGTGAAACGCGGTGCGGCAAATTGTTTTAAATCGCAGATTTATCTCTTCCTCCTCCTCTTTTTCCCTATTTAATAATAAATTATAAATACTCTTAAAATTAAACAGCCTCGAGTTTTCAAAATTCAATTTAATCCCCTTTATCTTATTTATATTTCATATTTTCGTGCGTCCGGTGTACACGTACGCGTAAAATTTCGGTCCGCCAGAGACAAACGCCTCGATGAAGCTATTACGCCCGTAACTCTCGAATTCGTCGGTCATGTCACCCAAAAAATTACTTGTACGCGGTTCGTACTCCTCGGGATCACCGCTGCTCGCATATATACATGAATCTGTATCATAATATAATACGCGACGATCTAATTTTTCCAAATATTCGTATAATTTTAATCGCGCCTGTGCCGTCGTGTATGCCGCTATCACCACGTTAGTTATCGATGAAGGTACTACCGCTTCGCTCTTTAACCGCCATGAAACGTATATCGCATCCTCGTTAACGGGCAATACACCGACTATCTCGTGTTCAGGACTCGACAGCAATTCGGCGAAACGCTGAGGGGATCTTATTATTTCTGTATTCGGCAGGTTACTCCGCTGGCCGAATTTCCCCCAAAACGAATTAAGGCAGAGTTTGGCGACGGAGCGTAAGCCGGAATTACGTAAGATGTTGTTTTTATCGAGAATGATACCTTCGGTTGCTTCATACTCCCTCAGGTAGCGTTCTTTAGCAACATCGTCGTTGCATTCGCTCGGCTACCCACTCGCCAAACACGAATGCCACTCGTCCCTTTTTGCATTTCCGCTCACCTGAGTTATTCTGCTCGCTCTCTCTCGCAAATACAGAAGAATCCCCGCCGCACTCAACAACGGAGGATCTGTCTTCGCGAGAGAGAGGCTGCATGTAACAAAGATGGTTTACGGGTTTTTGCAAACTGCAGATTTTACAAAAAGAAACGCCGCATTCGTGTTTTTTTGTCGTTTTTACAACCCGCCCGCATCCTTCGCAGAGACGAATGATGTTACAACGCTCGTCGGAGTTTTACCGTCATACGATTTTGTCGCGCGATGATGTTCGAAGCATGCGTTTCCGAAGAACGAACGTTTGCAAGTCTCACACCTAACGAGTTCCACGATTTCGCGTTGATCGCACGGCGGCACGTTATTACAACGCGAACATTTATTCGAACAGCGGTGACCCCTTTCCTCGCGATACCCGATATTACATGGAATACAATACCCCCCTCTACTCCCCGCGGCTGCTTTTAAATTTAAAATTGGGCTATAATGTCGATGTTGCTCGTGATATATAATATTTAGCCGATATAAAGGTTCGCGTTCTAGAGAGGCGAGTACCGTGCTTCCGTCAAATAAGGGTCTTTCGCCGCGTCCAAAAGTAGCAGAATTATAAACAACAATAGCTATATTAGATGCGGCGAGAAAGCGTTGGAAACATTCTATTTCCCGAATCTCGCAACCCTCCGGTGGAATGGTGACACCAGCTCTCCTCGTCAAATCCAACGCGAGTTCGCGTTGTAACGAGGAATTCTGATGTCTTACCACATTCCACCGCTCGTGAAGTTCCCCCGCACGCAACGTATCGCGTTCGTGATAAATTTGCGCGGTCACGAGAGAGCGGGGAAAACATAAATTATCGGAATTGGAGATTGATAAAATCGAACGTTTCGCAACGTCTTCCCGTGTGAGTTTATTTGAAACACGTCCGCGACCTCTGGGTGTCGCGACATTGAAAACGCGTACGTTAAAATCCCGCGCGATATCGAGACACTTGGCACTTTGTGCTACTGAACTCACGAAGCGCCAAATGTCCTCGCGAGTTAAGTCGCGTGCCGGTCGAAACGATAATCCCGTCGGGCCGTGCGTTAAATCCTCCGAATCGAATGAAAATCCCACGTAATCGTGCGGTTCGGAGGTATGTAACGCATGAATTTCGGCGAACGCGTTTTCAAGCCAATTATAGACATTGACTCCTTCGGGTAGCGGACGCAAACGGAATATCGCCTCTCTTCCTAATATCGCGAAATTTCTAAAGCGGCGCGAATTTTCCCCGATTAATAACAAATAATTAAAATTTCTGACCTCGTGACCAACACGCGCTTGTTCCCTTTCCTCTTCGTCCTCCCTCTCCTCTTCCACTTGTTCTTCTCCCGTCATCTCCTCCACCTCCTCCTCCTCCTCTTCCACTTGTCCTCCTTCCTCAGCCGCCGCCTCCTCCTCCTCCTCTTCCTCTTCCTCTTCTCTTTCTTCGCCTGCTGTTTCCTCCCCCTCCTCCAAATTTTCCCGAGGTGGAAGCCCTCCTCCACGCTGCGGCTCTTCATTGCTCGCTTCTGTGCAAAAGTTACAAAAAATTAGAAACATATTTTATAGAAAATACTTCGAATTTGCTTAAAATATTATGTTCGTATTTAATTTAGTAAACAAGCGTATTTTTCTGAGGTAACTCGCCTTTTATCAATAGCGTCTTCTTCTCACATGGAGAATAGGGCGGGGAGGAATTCCTATTAAAAAATTCGATAATTTAAAATTGAATACGAACATAAATCGTAAAAAGTAAGAAAAAAGATTATATACCAGGCGGTGTTTCTCCAATTTCCTCTTCCCCTTCGGGTTCTCCCTCGCGTTCCTCCATCTCCTCCTCCTCCTCCTCCTCCTCCTCCTCCTCCTCCTCCTCCTCCTCCTCCTCCTCCTCCTCCTCCTCCTCCTCCTCCTCCTCCTCCTCCTCCTCCTCCTCCTCCTCCTCCTCCTCCTCCTCCTCCTCCTCCTCCTCCTCCTCCTCCTCCTCCTCCTCCTCCTCCTCCTCCTCCTCCTCCTCCTCCTCCTCCTCCTCCTCCTCCTCCTCCTCCTCCTCCTCCTCCTCCTCCTCCTCCTCCTCCTCCTCCTCCTCCTCCTCCTCCTCCTCCTCCTCCTCCTCCTCCTCCTCCTCCTCCTCCTCCTCCTCCTCCTCCTCCTCCTCCTCCTCCTCCTCCTCCTCCTCCTCCTCCTCCTCCTCCTCCTCTCCTTCTTCTTCTTCTTCTTCTTCTTCTTCTTCCCCTTCTTCATCGTTCCAAATTCTCTCTCCCGGGACTACGGGGGAATACATGTGGTCATATTCTAAGAAAAAATATATCGTAAATTTTTATTTTCGATAATAATATTATGTCCTTAATCAATAAAGATATATGTATTTTAATTAATATTTTCTCTCTATCGACTTACCGGGTGAAAACACTCGCTGATCGGGAGTACTTACTTCCGTATCTAAAAACAAAGTTGTATTAAGATTTTCTAATTTTTTATTATTTGTTTTTAAAAATTATTTATTTAAAAATGCAAACCTACCAGATGAGAGCTGAATAATTTCTGGCACCTCCTCCTCTAATTCCTGCGTAGGTTCAATACGTGCCCTTCCTAAAAACATTTAATATTTTAATCTCGGAAAATTTTTATTTTTTAACATTACTCCTGTCTAGTTTTTAATAATATTGCTTACGTACTGGACTTGCTTCTATCTCATCCTCCGCTCGTCGTCTTCGAATTTGCGTGAGCGGATTCACCACCGCAGTGATTCTTTGGCGTGCATTTCTTACTATAATTTATTATTAAAAATTAGCTAACTCGCTAGTTCGATATATGAGTTACTTTTATAAAAATAATAGAGTCACTTACCATTGTGGAGGTGAGAGAGAAGATTTTGGATGTGACCACCCACATCCTCCTCCTCGTGTCCAACCGCCCGCCGCGTTTCAATTACTTCTCCGGCAATCCGGAGTAAACGCGCGTCGGTACCAAAATATCCTAGCTGATACAATACTCCTAATATTGTATCAAAACATTCGCAGGAAAAACGTGTGAAAAGCAGATAGTTGGCATCAAGCGAAACATTAGATATTTGAGATAAAAATTTCTCCGCGTTTATGCGAATATCCAACATTGATGCTAACTTTATGCTTCTTTTAATCACTTCACTGCCCATTTTTCGCACCTTTATTCGCGTAAAATAAGCCGAAACTTTTAAAACTCGCGTGACGAAACCGAGATGAAGCACGAAAGAATTCAACTCAGAAATAGTTTTAGATAGCGCAAAACGCACTATATATAGGGAAAATCTTTTCCAAAAGAGATTTATAAAAAATTGTAGAATTATCCTGTAGTTTCGAGAGGGTGAGGGGTAGGAATGCTATCTCAGCCCAGGTAATAAATCATTTTTTCTTGAAAAATTTATATTACTTGTAGCTTGACCCTTTTTCGATTTCACTTTTTTTTTTGTTTACTAACGGCGTATAAACGGCGCCAGATATATAGCACGTCCAAATAAATAGTTATTTAAATTTTTCGGAAGGAAAGTTCTCGCTTCTTCAAACATTTAACAAATTAAACATTAACAAATTTTAAACATTTATAAAATATTTCTTACTCGTACTTCTATTGTATATTTCGATACTTTCTTCTTCTTCTTGAAATAGTTTCTGCATTTTACGATGATTTTACGATGATTTTATGATGATTTTTAAATTTTCTCATCTAATACCCTGACACGTTCGAACGTGATCGAACCTGTAATATTCGCTTTATTCGAGAAAATTCTTTTCTTGAAAAAGAGCAACGTAAAATTATAGTTTATTCGAATGTTCAATAATTTATTTATTTAAAATTTTTCTCATCTAACATCGAAGATTCGCGTGTGTTCGAACATGATCGAATCTGTAATAATTCTGTTATTCGAGAAAAGTTTTTCCTTGAAAAAAGCAGAGACAAAGCGAAAATACGCGTTTCTTCTAGAATCTTCTAGAATCGGTTTAACTGTATATTATTTATAAATCGTACTTTTTTATTTATTTCAAAGGAGGGGGAGATGCGATATAGGTAGGTAATATACCGCTACACTGCTTCACTCGAGTAACGACATTCGAAGCGTCTACTTCGAAAATATCCCTCCGAGTTTTCGTTTGTTAAAAGTGGACATTTTGTTCAAAATTCACTCATTGAGTAATATGGCCGGACAACAAGAAGCTGCGAATCCCACTAAACTAGAAAATATTCGCAAGATATTTAAGAACTGTGTGCAAAATGTGGAACAAAATTTGCTGCTTTCTACGACGTATCCTCTCAATACCTCTCATACGAAGAAATTACACGTGGGATTACAATTATCTAAAGAAAAGATCTTCGAGCCTGTCGTTAAATTGAGTGGTAATTCTGCAGAAGAAATCAGCTTTGATGCGGACACGTGGCAGCAATTTCAAGACAGTATTCGGTACATGAGCGCATACTTTAACGGAAGCAGCAAAAGCAAAGTAAGTCCCATCACATTTGCAAACATATTCATCAACTTCACCTCTGCCTACCGCGCGAAAGCTGTATTGGTGACGTATAAGGAAAATGAAAATTTTCCTAAAGAAAGCAATACCGGAAATACGCAAGCAGACTCGAAAACGGCGGAACAACCTCCGTCGAAAAAAAGGAAAACTTATTCCGTTGCAGTTGTAATGCAACAAGCTACTTTTCAAGGGATGGAGAATATCGTCAAATGTGTCGATGCTCGTATAAACCATCTAGCATCCGTCGTCGATACTGTTAACGAGTGCGCACGTTATTTGATCAAGGAGATAGAACTATGTCTACCTAACAATTACATCGACGTCGATATCATCAAACTCACCGTCCGAGGCAACCAAAAGGATATCGAACTTGCTGTGAGAACGCAAATAAATAATTTACCATTTTTGGATACATATTTTGATATTGTATTTTTAGAATTAATTACATTAAAATTTAAAGAAATTACTACTATAATTTTATTGAATCGTGAGTTATAATTTTTATATAATATTCGTATATTTAATTTTATAACAAGAAGAATAACTCTGTAACGAAACATATTCATATATGTGAAAAATAAATTCGACTTATACTTGGTAACATAAATTCAAATTTACGTCGTTTCTTTATCTCTCCCTTTATCCTAAATTTTTTACAACTCTTCCTTTTTGAAAGTCATTTACGCGGGCCTGCGCGAGCGTGTTTTCTATTGTCTTCTAGTACCTCTATGCTTTCCTGACCCACACGTTTCTCTCTCTCTCCCTTCAGTATGCCTGCATAGTTATCGTCACATCGAAAGAAAATTTTTTCAGCCCGCGTGTTTGTGGATAGGATGAAATCCTCGTATAACTCTAAGTTTGTCGTCGTCATCGTCATCAGAAACCTTTAGTGTAAACCTGTCCGTTCCTGTTTTCCTCCAGCCAAATACCGTACGAGCTGGTAAATAATGGTTATTACACTCCGAAAATCTCATGTCTTCAAAACCTATATCCACTCGTAACCTATATTTCCCCCATACAAAAAATGTCAAACGAGTCGAGAAATTTATCTAAATTCACCGACTATGAGACGCCGAGAAACCTTTCGCCCTAAGAAAAACGTGATTCTTCATATCCCGTATACAATCAGTAAATTCCACAAAAAATCAGTTTTCTTCTCTTCGCTCCATCCCACGTGAACAAAAAATCGCATTCCATTCTCGACAAGTATATTCCTTTTACAAACTCGCCATATTTCTTTTCGCAGTCGCCATTTTGTTTTCGGACTCCGATCGGTCCCAGACGCTTTCTCACCCTTCCCCTACCTCGTCTAGCATTTCAACAATCAATCGCACACAAGGGGCACTATGGGTAGAGCCAATCACGCGTCGGGCAACTACGGAGCCAACCAATCAGAACGCTCACACTAATTACCTAATTATCATCTCTCATCCCCACCGACCAATCAGAACTCCATTTCCACGTGGCTGCCAGTTTTTGACCGTCGGGGGCCACGCCCCTGGCGCCAGTGGGAAGGTGGTGGAGGTTTGTTTTGACGCGCCATAGTGCCCCACTTACTACTGCCGATTTTGTTACGAGGAGATAGAATTTCTGGGCTACGTGATGTCAAGCGAGGGTACACGTCCGAGCGATTGCGGGATCGACGCGGTTAGGAACTTTCCTGTTCCAAAAAACGTACGCGACGTGCAGAGCTTTCTTGGTCTGAGTTCTTGAGAGTACTTCAGAAAGTTTATCGAAAATTTTGCCACGATTTCCGGCCCTTTATATGCATTGTTAAAAAAGAGAGCAGCTTCGAATTCGGCCAACAACAAATGGATCGAGACATTTCGAGACATTAAAAAGAAAATTGACTGAGGCTCCAACTCTGTCAATTTATGGCCCGGGAGATCCGACGGAATTGCACTGCGATGCGAGCGCGCAGAGCTTCGGTGCGGTCTTATTGCAGCGTAAGGCAGATAACCGTTATCATCCAGTTTTTTATTTTTCGAAAAGGGCGACGGAGGTCGAGGCTCGATACCATAGCTACGAGTTAGAAACCTTAGTGATTATTTACGCTTTAAAGCGTTTTCGGATATATCTGCAAGAAATACCATTCAAAATTGTCACTGACTGTAATGCGCTCGTGATGACTTTGAATAAGCAGAACATAAATCCGCGAATCGCGAGATGGGCTTTAGAGCTTCAGAATTTCGATTACAGCACCGAGCATAGGTCTGGCAAGAGAATGCTGCACGCGGTCGCCTTGAGCAGAACACATAATGTCTTGGTTATCGAAGAAAATACGTTCGAATTCAATTTGTCGGTGGGTCAGGCATAGGATGCTAAAATTGCGGAAATAAGATCGCGACTTGAGAGGGGGCAAGATAATCTATTTGAGATGCGCAATGATCTTGTATATCAAAAAAGGGGGGAGTAAGCTTTTGTTTTACGTGCCTAGCGCAATGAAGCAAGAACTCATGTACAAGTATCACAACGAGTTCGGACACTTTGGCGTGGATAAAACTTACGCAGTGCTGCAGAAAAGTTACTGATTTCCAGGGATGAAGGAAAGAAGAATCCGCACGCACATATAAAACTGTGTTAAGTACATTTCCTTTTCGAAACCCTCAGGTAAAGCCGAGGGATTCATTCATTGCATTCCAAAAGGGAAAACGCCTTTTGAAGTGATTTATATAGATCATTTTGGCCCTGTTAACCACACGGACACAGTGAAAAGGCATGTACTCGTCATTGTAGACGCGTTTACGAAATATGAGATTGTATGCAATCAAATCGACGACAACACGCGAAACAATAGGGTGCCTTAGAGATTACTTTCGAATTTATAGTCGGCCAAGAGTTTTGGTCTCCGATAGGAGTACGAGTTTTACTTTCAAAGAGTTCGATGACTTTATGTCAGATATGAATATTAAATACGCCAAGATAGCCACTGGATCCTCCCAAGCCAACGGGCAAGTAGAATATAGTAGATACAATCGCGTCTTAGCTCCTATTTTAGGGAAGCTATATACTGGAAAAGATTTGCACAAGTCTTTGGATGAGATCGAATTTGCTCTGAATAATACCGTGAATCAAACGACCGGGAGAACATCAAGTGAACTGTTGTACGGTGTTAAGCAGCGGGATCACGATTGACGCATTAAAAGAGTATGTGCTGAATCAAGACGAGGCGGGAAGAGATTTGGACGGGATAAGAGAAGAGGTGTCGGGAAAGATCGAGAGAATGCGAGCGTATAGCGAGCGGCGCGTTAACAGCAAGCGGAGGGATGAATATGTGGAAGGTGATTTAGCCGTCGTGAGAAATTTTGATACCGCGGGAGGAAAGTTGGCGCCGGCTTATCGAGGGCCTTATTGCATAGTTAAACGCCTAAAAAATAGGTATGCATTGGCGGACTGTTGTCAAGTGTCGCAAAGGCCGTATAGGGAAGCTTCGAATATGAAGCCTTGGCTAAATCTCGGACCGAGCGAATATAACAAGAACCCTGGATTCTGATAGCGAAGACGAAAGGAAAATGTAAATTCCGAGTTTTATTTTGCTCAACGACTTTTATGTATAATTCTTCATATAAATTGCGAGTTTTATTTTGTTTGACGACTTTTATGTATAACTGTTTGTTTATCGAGTTGATCGCGACCTGTGCTTATTGCGAAAAATAATCGGCAGAATATTTCGATTGCGCTAACGGCCTAATCTCAGGCTGGCCGAACTGTAGACGAATTTCGAAAACAATATCTGTATCGGAACATTCGCGAAGATGATCACGCGATGATCACGCAACAATAGCGAGAGAAGTCCGTGCGAGAGAACCAGTATCCGCGAGGCCCGACACGAGCACAACACTTTGTACTCGATCACCGGAGAATAAAGTCGCCTATTTGGTTAAATAAGTCTTACGTTTCAATTAGCAAGTCCTACCTTTCAAGTCCTACCTTTCTATCCTATTTCCGACTACATATATATATATATATATATATATATATATATATATATATATGTAGTCGGAAATAGGATAGAAAGGTAGGACTTGAAAGGTATATATATATATATATATATATATATATATAAATATTTTTTATTTGCTTACAATAAATGAATTAAATTACATTGTTTTTGTATATCCAAGAATTATATGATCCATCGAATCTCAGCCACTTGATGTAAACCTTGTCTCCTTTCCTGCGCAGTACTTTTGATCACAAAATACATATCCGGATGAATCGCGCGATGCAACTCGTGCTCGTAGAACGCTCCAGCAATGGATTTTCCGCGATAGCAGATAGCTTACGCTGCATTTTAACGATCTTAGACACCTCGGTGGTCCAATTTGGCGTGTAACCTTTCTCGAAAACTGTCTTGTACTTGCTTATGCGTACCGAATCACCTACTTTGAATTTTGCTGGACCTGCGATCTTTATTGCACTGTACATCATGTCCAAAAGTCTTTTGGCGATCGCAAAAATTACGTTAACGGATCGCATGCCAATAGTGCGATGCTTGCGCGCATTGTAATCTGACACGAGACGTGAGCGTCAATCCATTTGTAAGTACCGTTGAGCGTAAACATTTTCCACATGTCGTTCTTAAACGTGCGATTGACGATGCTTCGACGATCGATGCTTTCATCATCGAATATGTGAAATAATGATTAATGTTGTTTTTTCAAGAGTTTTTGTATCGGTGTTGTAAATCTCCTTTCCCATATCCGTTTGCAAGTTTCTCGAGCATCTTCCGCTCTCTTGAATTATCTTAGCGATAGTATTAGTTGTCTCGCTTCCGACCTTGCTCTTGAGCGGTACAGCCCAGGCATATTTGTTCAACGCATCAATGACGGTGAGTATGTAGTGATGACCTTTGTTGAAACTCGAGTACGGATGCATTTCGATATCAGCTTGTTACAGATCGTCGTATCTCCGAATTATTACACGAATTAATACGTCTTCGTGGAAAACTTCTTTTTGCCGGAGCGTGCAATTCCTCAACGAGTCATCGCCTCTCGAAGTTAACATTTTTTTCACATTCATCGGATTTTGATAAGCTCATATTTCAACGATGTTCGATATTAATATATGTATAATACACAAGATATATTATACGATTTAATATTTGTCCTCACTGACGTCAATTGACTGGCTCATTTAGTCGATACGCGATTTAATTTATAATAATGCCAGCTTCGCGAAGTTTCTCGATGATCAACAGTATCGTTGTCGTGAGCGTTATGACATTCGACTGACGCGAAGCATCGACCAGCTCGTTGGGATCGTCCCAATACACGTAATCGATCTTGTTGTCATTTCATGGCAGATGGTATATTGCCCACGCCTGCATCCCTTTTACCACTTCTTTTATATGTACTTCTTTTATATATATGTAGATACGCCGAAGCGATGATGTTAATGTATAATATTTGTATCCCTTGTTGCGCATGATGAGATTATAGGCCACGTCTATGAGCATTCGTTGTTAACAGTATTTTTATAAGTTTGTTTGTCATTTTGGTAAATACCTCATCGAGCCTCATCGAGAAGTCTCTTGAAGATCAATTCGTATAATCCTGATATATCATTGTATCTCACATTGTCTATGATTATAGAATCATTTTTGTCAACGTCAAACTTTTTGTTACCAAACGTCTACTTTTGTCAAAATAGACACTTGTTATAGCCAGATCTACAACCAATAAAATAACAACCAATAATAAAAGTAGTCCGCATGGCAACAAAATTAGGTCGCATGAATCTCGAAAAGTCTTTCGAAAGACGACACAAATGTGTGACCGCCGAAATCGCGACCAGTCTTTCGAAAGACCGCAGAAATGCATCACGCGAGAACATTGCGAAACAGCCTATCAGCAAATTCCTAAATTTGATGATCAAACCGAGCGTAATATTGATTAATCAATATCACGCAACCGATCGACGCAATCGATCAGAATGCTGATCGGGCATCGATCAGACTATATAACCGGTTACACAAGGCGGAATTGCTGGAGAGTCAAAAGTCAAAAGTAAAGAATAACGTGTTGTTCGGAATCGTTATTATAATTATCGCGCAAGATATTACAAGAGCACGGCGAAGTTCACGCGAGCCGTACTATCAGCGTCTCAGGTGACATATTCGGTCGTCGGCCGCCAGAGTAACGCGATACGCGCCCGCCGACGTTTAACCGTGTATGAAAGAAATAAAATAAGCAATACTAAATCCAAGAAATTGTGCATTTATTAAATAAACCAAGTAAAATAAAGAAAGTGTGTTAGTGATTTCAAGAAGATTTCCTTCCATTCTTTTGATCCTGCTCGGAGTCTCAACTCCTTAGGCTTAACGAACCCGACTATCTTTAATATTATCGTTGTAGCCCATCCGGGGTACAACACACCGTATACATTATCGATCGTTTTATCTGTGTTGTCATCGAGAAGAAGGCTCACATACTTTCGTCCCAATAATCCTAGTTGACCATGAAGCTCCTCACGGCTTCCTGTTTGCATTTGCAGACTCTGTTTGATGGTTGTTTCGAGTGATGGTTCATGACGTCTTTTGTCTCAAAAACATCTTCATTTCGCACAAACGACGGTATTTTCGGTGGTTCTTTAGATAATTCTTTTGACAGCGATTTTTTCGATAGTTCTTTCGATGTACATTCGTACTTGAATGAATCTGATGTGGCGTTCAATTGTTTTGTACGTTGCTTTATAGGCGCCGTTAATTTCAACCATCCAACATCCAATATGTAATCCTTGTTACTTGTAGTGTTATCATCGTTGTCATTGCTGCCTTTCTTTTTCTTAATACCGATATCCTTTGCAACATTTTCTTTCTTTTTAATCGGATAAGATTCCTCAATGTTTTCGACAATATGTTTTAGAGGTCCGACGATGAGTTTGAAACGGTCTCTCCAACGCTACATCTTCAACTATTTTACTAGTTTTCAAAGCGCGATATTTTTTGCGAATCGAATCACTCGTTTTCGCAATCTGTTTTGCCATCTTCTCACGATCTTTGATGTTATCCATGCTATCTAGGTGACATATCGATATCGATTAACCATTGTTATGGTACCGCAAATGTGTTAAATTCTTTTCTGTATCGCCCATTGATAAGCGGACTGTCCTTATATATCACTAGGAATCCGTACTCGCGCTACCAACAATCGCGGCATAACGCACAGAATTCATCGTACAACGTGTTGGTATTCACGTGATCATTGTAAATATGTTTTAAGTTAATACTATCCTGTTTAAATAGAAAGTTCGTATTGTCGCGTATCAGATGTTTAGGTATCTTCGCGCACGTCTGACAGAGAGATAAAAGCAGTCGACGTTCGAGTGGCGGCCCATCGAGAAGAGATTTTCTCATCGTGCTTATTGCATGCAACGTCGTCGAAGATCAAATTGGGACCTGCTTTGGTGGAATGATGTCACTTTTTGGAGAACGTAAAGAAGCCGATTTCAATAATTTGTCAATCGATGTCAACAAAATTTCGATATATTTTGGTTGTTGCAACGACTTCGAGTATATGTACATGTTCTCAAAACGTACACTGTGCGGACTCTCGAGTAAGCTTATAAGAACGTTGGTTTTACCGCAATTCGATAGACTGCAAATGATAGCGCGTACAATATTCTTCATCGTGCTTGCGCTCCGTTGCGATATCTTCCATTATTCACACTTTATCGTAGCAGTTCACGACGCGTATCGTCAGCAGCTGCTGCACGAATTTTATGTTCGCACTATGTTACCTAGGCTTCGGTTGAACGCCTATTTATAGGCGCGCGAAACCGCGAATCGCTCAGTAGCAAAAATTTCGCGCTATCGCATTCTTCCGTTATTCGGGACTTGAGCGCTGAGCAGTTGCAATATACCAAAGTTCATACTGTTACATGTGCGGCGACTATATTTACCACGTGTGGGACAAGCTTCCGGAGCATATAAAAGCGGATTTGAAGGTTCGAACTTGTCGTCGCTGCGTCGAGCATTATAATCAATCGTAGCAACGCACATCCACCATCTCGTATCGAAGATAAAGGATTGTAACATATGTCAGCAGCAATGTTGAATGAAGGCTGCGTTGGAGGTCTAGTCAATCGATAAACACGCTTCCTTTCGCGCTTCCTTTTGAGTTACATATTCCTATCAGTTTTGCGGTCCGAGTTCTCGGCTGAAAAAAATTAATCAAAGGTGAAACGGGCATAAATCCAATGAACGCGACGTGTCGTGAACACGACATTGCGTATTCTTGGAGCAACGATAGACACACGAGAATAAGATACTCGCCGATAAAGCCCTAGGACGTGTCAGCAAGAGATTCTGCCGCTACAGTCGTTTGGGCAACGATAAAAGCCAAGCTCGCCATGAGTATGAGAGCGAAGATGAGGAAAAAGCTGACAAAAAAGAAACAAATACTTCCGACGAAGCGCATTACGGATTCTGTCAATATTGGGCGCGTTTGGATCCTTGATCGGCAGAGCAGCCAGTGTAGCGAAAGCGATAAACGACAGGGAATCCGCGCGACGTAAGCTCGAAGAACTGCAACGTCACAATCGCGCGATGGAAACACGCGGACAGGGACTGTATCTCGCTCCCTACAAATGCGAACAGGGACTATACCTTGCTCCGTACAAGGGCGGACGAGCGCGTACCATACTTCATAGGTGTTTCACGCGTAACGCGTTACCGATTAGCGGCGCGCGTCGAATAAAGAGCGGTATCGTAAATCTGGACGATACGATTGGTCCTGATACTCATTGGATAGCGTACGCAAAGAGGAACGATCGCGTCGTGTATTTCGACAATTTTGGCAATCTTCGACCGCCCGAGGAACTGGTGCGATATTTCGGAGACAGTGTTACGACAATAGAGTATATTCGTCTTATCAGACGTACGATCAGAGCGTCTTCGGACAGTTGTGCCTGTGGTTTCTTCAAACGGTCGACGCATGTGACTTAAAAAGTTCAACAAAATGCTGCGACGTCTCAGTATTCGTCGAACGCTTTTTCTATCACGTCGCTTACGCTGAGCGAGAAAAACAGCATTCTCACGGCAAACTACTTTCCAGCCTTAGATTTGAGCGATAACTACGATAACGACGATAATTAGATTTAACAATTTTGGAAACTTATTACATGATACCGAATGTGAAAGCTTTGAACAATACATTTTATTTTAATGAAGACGACGCAGAAATTACAATTTTCGAGGAATCGTACAAAATGCAAGCATAAATGAATTTTTGAAACATAAGATTTTACGGAAACATCCGCGACGCGATGCGTCCAATGGCAACGCCAGTGACACCGCGCGCGGCGATGACGAGGTTGTAGAATACCCGATAGTGCTCCGCGCAAATTACAACACGATGAGGTGAATGATTAAATGCGACTACAGAATAAACTTTAATAAGTCCAACAACATTGGATCGCTGCTTTTTGTCGTATTGAAGCGTATACTGCATCCGCGAAAATAGCATGAATCGGACGTGTCGATCAACATAATGAATGTAAACATCCGTGTAGAGTGCAATGTGATTGCGGGTGTGTACAGCAACAACAAAAGTGTGCACACGATACACGAATTTTCGCCGAGCGTGCCGCCTGAATATAAGATATCAGAAAGGCCGATGCAGATCATTTACTGTCGGGCATCATACGGAGCATTACGGAATTAATGATACGCATTGTTGATCAGAACAGATACTCGATTTTAGAGGAGAAGAGATCACCGTCAAATTGCACGTACGACGGCGACAGCGATAATGCGAGCCTGACATTTGAGATGCTCGTGTTGAACGAAGCAAAGCACGCACAGAGAGATAACGCTTGCTCTACAAAGAAGACCCCGTTCAACAATACTCGCTTCGGCTACGTCAAAAAGAGGAAGAAGCTCAATATGTCGAACGTTAAATTTTTGAAATCACTAGGATTCATTGTATGAGCTACCTGAGATGGCCAATATCTTGAACATCGGAGATCAGCCGATCTTTGAAGATCGCGTTATCAAGATGGAGACTCACACACATATAATCCATATGTGGATATATACGTGTATTAATACGACATTTGGACATAACAATGAAATAAGAATACCTACACAACAGCAAGATTTGTACGCCGTCCAAAAGTTTTCTCTACGTTGAAGGAAGATTGATGAAGAACAGACAGGTGAAGGATCTGATGTATTATTGGGAAATATTTGCGTTGCGCGTTCATGTTTGATGAAATTCGATATGAACTCAATGGTGTAGAGATTGATCGCAATAGAAACGTTGGAGTAACCAGTCTTCTAAAGGGCTATGCAACGCTGTTAAGTGTCAAGACAACTTTACGCTACGCAACGCTATCAAGACAACTTTATAGTTCTGCTGAAATGCTGGAATTGTCATAAGTGTCTACACTACAAAAATTCTAATGACACCTGATAAATACTTCGATTTTTGTGTATCGCTCAACATATTGTTTGGCTTTTGTGAAGATTACAAAAGTGTAGTAATTAACGCTCGTCGAATTGACACTCGACGAATTGATTTTGATACAAGCGCCTTATAAAACAATTACCTTGTGAGAGATCCTGCGATGAAACTGACATTTGAATTATTCAAAGTACAATGGCGAATGCCTCACGTTATGTTGAATGAACTATCCAACATAACGTCCCAAATAAGAAGGGAGGGTGTGCGTCACGGCGGGGCCCGACCACGAACCAGTCGTGAAAACTCGTAATTATTTTGCGAAAAAATACCACCTCAGCCAGGAATCGAACCTGGATCTCCTGCTTACCGGGCAGGCATCTTATCCTTTCGACTACCGAGGCATGTGATGATATTTATCGCAAATAACGTGTTTAGAATAACACGTCAACAATACAATAATACATATATACATGTATTCTTTCGAATCCCCACGACCGGTACTCCAGAGAGATGATGGTCCTATTCTCTCGATGGATGCAGGTTGGACTGCAGCGGCGACACCCTCCAACGCCATTGGCAAATATACAAATAATCCTTCTGGAGCACGACAGGAGAGATTGCATCAAGCATGGCTCGAGCCTCCGACTATCCTGTCAAACTATTCATGCTGCGAATCTTGGAAAGCGAACGATATCTGAGTGTGAGTTTCCATTTATGGGATCTATATGAATACCCTTTATTGCCGAACACGACGAAACATTTCTGGACTATCAAGACTGCGACTCAATTCGAGACGCGCGATACGTCATCTTTGCTTTACAGACTGATAGAAAAAATAACGTGAATGTATAATACATAAATATTTCTTCAACAATTGTAAATTGACCAACATAAAACTTTATCTAAACTCAGAATTTTATTCATACGATGATCTGAATTCAGACTTTGACAAACATAGATATGCTACCTTATATGACATGTATTTACGTTTCCGTACGTTTTATTATCAAATTGATAAAATACCATATCGTGAATCGTTACACTATATCACCTTTGAATTTTTGTTGTGCAATTATTGATTGTTCGTGAGCCATTACGAGCGCCACTCTAGATGTACGATTAGAATTTGAATTCAAAGAGAATATACCAGTGAATACCGCCTATTGTCTCATACATGACCGCATGATTAAATATAATCCACTGTCCAACGTAGTGCGCAAGATGACATAAATTGCAGCGCTGATATATAAGAGAGACAATAAAATCTATGCTACATCGAAATCGATCGCAGTCTTCTCGACAACAGTCATGTCTGTGTTAACATTCATAAACCTGCAAGTTTCCTCGTTGAAGGAACAGGACAATTTGTCGTAAAAGAATTTGCTGCTCTCAGAGAACGGACCATTCTCTCTCATTATATTTTCGCAAGCCCTATACCGTCGTATTTCCTCGCAAGTGCCGACAAGTCTCGCGCACGCTGAGTTATACATCATCACCATAGACTGCGATGGGACGACGGACGACTTCCGTACAGCGAAGCTAAAAGTTTGTTTATGAAAGCTATGCATGTTACAAAAGAAGACGACGATGACGGCGATGCTGTCGTATACGTCAAGGAACACGAAAAACGAAAATGGTTGCGGAATTTGCTTCTGAACGATGAGTAAGAATGCGTGTACATCAAGATGGATACGGATTATGAAGACATAGATTCTTTGAACAATCTAGATGCTGATAATACTATATTATCTATACTATACTATATGTGAATATCACTATACGCATAATTGCGCGTTACAAAATATATTCAAATTGTTTAATTGGTGAATAGATAATCATAAATAAACGTATATAATATACAAAATATGTTTTTTTTTATTTCTTTCCCCGTCATTACATTGATGACATCACATGATGATGATAATTACTTAATATTTCAACGATCCTAGACATTTTTTTTTATGTAATGTTCAATCGACTAGTCGATGACAAAGAAATTGCATTATGATTTAAGCGTAAAACTTTTTATTCACATTTTTCTTTTTTACATGGCATTTTACATATTTTTTGATACAGCTGATTTGATCTTTTTGAAATCTGAATTAATTGATAGTGACGCGATCTTTTGTTTTCTTTCTATGAATTTTATGATCATTATAACAGTAAACTCGTTCCCGATATGATGTCTGCAATTGTACTTGAACGATTCTTTGCCTTTTCCTTGGTCAACACGTTTGTTCACGAAATACTACCGTAGTAGAGTGCTGTCGTTCAGCGGGGTTATTGGATCTTTTCCATTCCCTTCATTTTTTGAAAGAGGAGGATTAACGCTCTGCTATGTCAAAATTTATGCGGATGTGATCAGTCCTCCATCATTCGTTTATGCGACAGTCCACACGCAATGTACTCCAAAGGAAGCAGCGTATCGTGCGATAGCGAAACGAAGAAGGAACGTAACGCGTAAGTGTCGACAGTAGGTATAAGAGGCCGATTTTAACCCGGGAACTCCGAAGGGGGTCCTTTGAAATGAGCCGCGGGGGGGGAGGTAGATAAAATAGTAGGATCCGGCAAAGGCGAAGATAATATAAACAAATAAATAAATAGATAAATAAATAGATAAACAGGTGGCTAAGATGATATAAACGAAAAGATAAACAAATTGCGCGTAAACAGGGCGCGTGGACATGACATCAGAGGGGAGATCCGGGCCCACCGCTGCCGCTGCCGCTGTCGCTGCCGCGTCGCTATGTTCTCATATCATCTTCTCTTTTCATTGCGCTCTCTCTATTGTATATCTATTATCTCTCTCGTTGCAGCTCTCTCTTATTACGAATCTTATGACTATTTTTTTCGGATAATTATTTTTATGGTGGGAGGAAAGGAATAAAAGATACATATTGTGTATATTATATATGTTTATTTTTAAACAAATTGAATACATTCGCTGCCGCCAGCTTTTTTTCCAGGAAGAGCCGCGAAAAGATGGCGTTTCGTGGAAATCGACGTATATATCGTGACGTGTTAAGAGAAAGAAGCACCGATACTCCAGCTGCTATAAACAAATAGATAAATTGCGAACTCAATTGCAAACGTATGATGACGCTCTGGTTTAGACAAAGGGACAAAGAAATTGTCGATGATATATAATAGGTCATTGGGCGCGCGGGGTCACAGTAGATGGAATGAATCAAATGTGAGAGAAAGCCGTTGCATACAAAAAAACATGAAATGTCGCATGTATTGACTGACTAACGGTCTACTCCTGTGTGCTAATTATTCATTTGTGAAAAGTATTGATAAGACAAGATCAGTTATGAGTATATTATAAGAATAATGAAGTATATACATGATAACTCATAATTTTGAATCTTTTTTATATAGTGAGGATATTGCTAAAGAGAAAAAAAGAAACTTTACAATGGATCTAACAAGGACAGAGAATGATACTTTGATGTGTAATCGTTGTCACATGGAATTAAGAGATTTTGATAACGTTGAATTAATATATGATGGCATTGAATTAATAGAGCTCAACAATTTGCAGTTGTAAATAATCAATCAAAGAGCAAACAAGTTCTCGGTTACATAATGTGACGATCTATCCACCGTGAACGTGACGGATTATTTTTTAAGGAGACATTACACCCCGACTCCCAACAATGTAAAGAGACGCAATCTTCGATTCCCGCTTCAATTCTGGATTTTGCCAAAATATTGGAAATATGTGTGTGTAATCATTACAGAGGAATCGCGTACAATTTATTAACAAATGTCCTTTATGGAAAGGACAAAACATTCGATATTGTTAGACAACAACAATATAGATATAGATATATGGTAAACTTTCATGAAAGCGATTGTTATGATGACAATGAATTGTTCTTTTGCAATCATCGAAAGTATAACAGGAAATGTTTTACTGTTTCGTCAACCGTGTACGAAAAAGAAAAAAGAAGAGAGCGCGTCGGTATCAATTAATTAATCAATTAATCAATTAATTAATTTATTATTAAATATTATATTTAGTTGTATCAAACATATGTAAAAAAATGAATAAAAAAAGTTTTACTTTTTATAATAAATCGTGATGCAATTTCTTTGTCATCTGCATGACCGACACACTTATCTACATTTCTGCCCGACAATGAGTCACCCCGGCAAAATAAACTTCTCGCGACGTTATATGATAAAAAGCGATACGTCGATCGTTAGAATATTCAACGTAATGTAAATGAATAAAAAAAACATAATTCGTATATTATATTTATTTTATTCATGGTTATTTGACCACTAATTAAACAATTTAAATACATTTTGTAAAGCGCAATTAGTATAATGATATCCGCATCGCATAGTATTATCAGCGTCCAGATTGTTTATCTAATCTGTCTCGATGTACACGCGCTCTCGCTCATCGTCCAGAAGAAATTCCACAATTGTCGTTTTTTGTGTCCCTTGATATATACGACAGCATCGTCGTCGTCTTCTTTCGTTCCGTGCACAGCCTTTTAATCAAACTCTTAGCTTTGCTGTATGGAATCGTCCCGTTGTTCCATCGTAGTCTATAGTGATGACGTATCACCCAGCGTGCGCGAGACTTCTCGGCACTTACGAGGAAATGCCATGGTATACGGCGGTATATTTGCGAAAATGTAGTGAGAGAGAACAGTCCGTTCTCTGAGAGCATCAAACTCCTTTATGACAAACTGCAAGGTTTCTTCCAACGAGGAAACTTTGCAGGTCTACGAACGTTGGCATGATTATGACGAGCAATTTTTTGAGACTGCGGTCGATTTCGATGTATTGTAAATTTTATTGCCTCTCTCTCATATGCCAGCGATGCTTTTAGGTGACCTTGCGTTCAACATTGATCAATTGTTGTTGGGTTGTACTGAACTACGCGATCGTGTATAATGAGACAATATGCGGTAGCATCGATACATTCTCCTTAGTGTTAAATTCCAATCTCACGTCCACGGTTGCATTCTTGACCGATTCGTTTTGTCGAGAACAATCGATGATTACGAATGGACCGTTATATAGAAAAGACGTGATGGTGAGACTCGGCTCGAAATACTCGTGTTCGTAGTAACCCTTGCAGAAACGCGCGTACGTTTTGTACAACACAGATCATCTGTTTTTGTCGAAATCCGGATTCATATCATCGGATAACATTCTGAGTTCAGATAGAGTTTCACGTTAGTCAAGTTGTAATCGTCGAATCGGTTCGTGTCCTCAGTCATAATGTTTTTTCGACCTGTTTACAGAGCGAAGATGACATATCGCGGCTTCTCGAGCTAAATAGCGGTCTTGATAGCTCACGAATACTTGTACGCTGTAATAGCGGAAATTCGTACAGATCCCACGAACAAAAAGCCATGCTCAAGTATCGTCCACTCTCCAAAGTGCGCAGCATCGATAGTTTTTTTATCTCGCTCAATAACACATGCAGCATTCGCCATTGTATCTTGAATAAGGTATCACGAAATCCAACGTCGAATTTCCCATCAAGCAATTGTTGCCGTTACGCGTATCAAGATCAACTCGTGACGAGAGTTGATTACCATGCGTCTGTAATCCTCGCGGAATCCTAACAGTGCGTAAAGAAGTACGCAAAAGTTAAAATATCCATCCGCGTTAGTACGCGCATCCCAACCGGTATTCCTCAGAATCACGCTTCTGTCGGATATCGTTACGTAGTGTTTGAGCGTGCTAGTTATGCTCACATTTCTGTTACGATCAATCTACGCCATCAAGCTCGTATCGAATCTCATCACACATGAACATGAACGCAACAAAATTATTTCCCAACATCACATCAGATCCGTCAACAACTTTGTTCTTCATTAGTTTTTCTTCGACATATAGAAAGTTTTCGTACGCAATGTGTACAGATCCTGTTAATGTATGGGTATTCTTATCTTATCGCTGTACCCGAACGTTGTATTGGCGAACGGGTTGTACGCATGAGTCTCAATCTTGATGATGCGATCGTCGAAGATTGGCTTGTCTTATTTAGGATATCAGTCATCTCACAAGTTGCGCACCGCGAATCCTAAATCTTGTAAAAATTTAACATTCGACGCGTTGAGTTTCTTCCTCTTCTCTGCAGCCGGATGAGCGAGTATTGTCGATCGATGTTTTTTTTATAAAAGATACGTTATCTTTCTGCGTGTGTTTCGCTTCGTTCAACACGAGCATCTCAAATATCACGCTCGCGTTATCGCTGTCACCGTCGTACGTACAATCTGACGGTGATTTTTTTCTCCTCTGAAATCGAGTAGTCGTCCGTTCTAGTCAACAATGCGTATTGTTAGCTCCGTAATGCTTCGTACGATAACTGGCAAGTAAATGATCTGCATCGGTCTTTCCGATATCTTATATCCTGGCGGCACGCTCGGTGAAAATTCGTGTATCGTGTGTTTTGTCATTGCTGTACGCGCCCGCATCACGTTGCACTTTACACGAATAATGTTTATTCATTATGTTGATCGATACATCTGATTCATACCGCCTCCACGGTTGCAGTATGTGCTTCGAGAAATCCAGCAGCGATCTAATGTTATTGGGCTTGTTAAAGTTTATTCTTAGGCGCATTTAATCTCACATCTCATCGTGTTGTAATTTGCGCGGAGCACTATTGGGTATTCTCCAATCTCGTCATCGTCGCGTGCAGTATCACCGGCGTTACCATCAGGCGAGTCGCGTCGCGATTTAAAAAGCTCACGTCTCAAAAATTCATTTATGGCCTGCAGTTCGTACGACCCCTCGTATTTTCTGTATCGTCTTTACCAAAATAAAATGTATCGTTCGAAGCGTTTACATTCGGTAATGTGTACATTGATGGTTACGCCAGGAGGTACTTTTATTGTCCCGTTTTTTTCTTTTTTTCCTTTTTTCTTGTTACCTCGTCCGCGTTTGTACGGAGCGAGATATATTCTTCGTCCGCGTATTTCTATCGATTGCAGTTCCTCAACGATATATTTCGACAATTTCGGTAATTTTCGACCGTCTGAGGAACTGGGGCGATATTTCAAAAATAGTGTTACGACAATAAATACGATTCCCGAGGGGTCAAACTGCAGGCCATAAATGAATTTTTGAGACGTGAGATTTTACGGAAACGACCGCGACATGACACGATCATTTCTCTTTGCGTATGCTACCCAATGAGTATCACCGGGACCCATCATGTTGTCCAGATTTACGATATCGCTCCTTAGACGCGCGCCGCTAATCGGTAACGCGTAACGCATGAAAACACCTCTTAAATACGATACGCGCATACATCTCGCCAGCTCCAATTGTACATTGGTGGTTACGCCTGTAGGTACTTTTATTGTCTCGTTTTTTTTTTCATTTTTTCGCTGTTACACCTCGTCCGCGTTTGTACGGAGCGAGATATACTTCTCGTTCGCGTGTTTCTATCGCGCGATTGTGACGTTGCAGTTCCTCAAGCTGACGTTGCGCGGCTTTCCTGTCATTTACCGCTTTCGCCACGCTAGCTGCTCTGCCGATCAAGGACCCGAGCGCACCCAAAATTGGCAGAATCAGTAACGCGCCACCTTGTTTCGCCGTTGGAAGTATTCATTTCTTTTTTTGCCGATTTTTTTCTTCGCTTTCATACCCATGCCGATCTTTGTCTTGGCTTTCATCGCTGCCTAAACAGCTGCAGCTGCAGCTTTCTTGCTCAGAATCGAATCTCTCGCGATGACGCATCCTAGGGCTTTATCGGCGAGTATCTTGTCCGCCGCGTGTCTGTCGGCGAGATCGCTGCTCCGAGAATATGCAATGTCCTGTTTACGGCACGCCGCGTCCAATAGATTTATGTTCGTTTCATCTCTGGCTAATCGCTTCTTCAGCCGAATACTCGGATTGCAAAACTGATAGCCGGGGATATGTAATTCGAAAGGAAGCGCGTTTATCGCTCGATTGAGCAAATCTCCAACGCAGCCTTCGTTTGACGTTGCTGCTGCTGACATACACTACAATCTTTTATTTTTGGTGCGAGACCATCGATGTGCGTGCGTTACCATGGTTATAATGCTCGACACAGTGATGATATTCGAACATCCAAATTTGTCTTTATATACTCCGGAAGCTTGTCCCACACGTGGTCGATATATTCACCGCACACGCGTAACAGTACGATTTTCGGTATATATTGCAACTGCTCAGTGCTTAAGTCCCGAATATTGGAGGGATGCGACAGCGCGAGATACTTTTTTGCAACTGAGCGATTCGCGATTTCGCGCGCCTATAAATAGGCGTTCAATCGAAGCCTAGATAACACAGTGCGAACATGAAATTCGTACGATAGCCACTGACGATACGCGTCGTGACCTGCAACGAGAAAGCGCGAATGATGGAGGGTATCGCACGGTGAAATGTTACCGAGTACTATACGCGCTATCATTTGCGGACTATCGAATTGCGGTAAAACCAACGTTCTCATAAGCTTGCTCGAGAATCCGCACAGTGTACGTTTCGAGAACGTATACGTATACTCGAAATCGCTGCAACAATCATAATCGTAAAGTAGGAAAATGTAAAGTAGCCGATTTCGATAGCCGTCGATCGATATCAACAAAGTTTCGAGATATCGATCGACGGCTATTGAAATCGGCTACTTTACGTTTTCCAACAACAGTGACGTCATTCCATCGAGCGAGGCACGACGTCTCAATTCGATTTTATTTTTGACGATGTTGCATGCGATAACCAAAATGCAGTGAGAGAATACTTCTCGAGAATATTTCGCGGGCCGCCACTTGAACGTCGATTGCTTCTATCTCTTGATGTACGCGAAGATACCTAAACATCTAGTACGCGACAATGCGAATCTGCTGATCCTATTCAAACAGGATGGTACCAACTTGAAACATGTTTATAACGATCACGTGAATACATGTCGTACGATGAATTCTGTGCGTTATGCCGCGATTGTTGGCAGCGCGAGTACGGATTCCTAGTAGATAGATAAGGTTCGCTTATCAATGGGCGATACAGAAAAGAATTTAACACGTTCGCGGTAGTATATAACGCAATTAGTCGATGCCAATACGTCAAGTAGGCAACATGGATAACATTAAAGATGGCGAGAAAATAGCGAAACAGATTGCGAAAACGAGCGATTCGATTCGCAAAAAATATCGCGCTTTGAAAACTAATAAGCTGAAGATGTAGCGTTGGAGAGACACTTCAAACCCATCGTCGAATCTCTAAAATAGATTGTTGAAAACATCGAAGAATCTCAGCTGATTAAAAAGGAAACCAATGTTGCAAAGGATATCGGTATTAAGAAAAAGAAACGTGAAGACAGCGATGACAACGATGATAACACTATAAATAACAAGAATTCATATTGGACGGATGTTGGATGGTTGAAATTAATGGCGCCTATAAAGCAACGTACAAAACAATTGAACGTCACATCAGATTCATTCACGTACGAATCTACATCGAAAAAACTATCGAAAAAACCGCTGTCGAAAGAATTATCTAAAGAATTATCGAAAATACTGTCGTTTGTGCGAAACGAAGATGATTTTGAGACAAAAGAAGGTTCACGTCAGTGAACCGTCACCAAAAACAGCCATCAATCAGACTCTGCAAACGCAAACAGGAAGCCATGAGGTGCTTCATGATCAGTTAGGACCGTTGGGATGAAAGTATGTGAGCCTAAATACGACATAGATAAAGTGATTGATAATATGTGTCTATTTCGACAAAAGTGATACGATGCTCAGTGACAAAAAGTTTGACGTTGACAAAAATGACTCCATAATCATAGACAATGTGAGATATAATGATACACTAGGATTATACGAATTGTTCTTCAAGAGACTTCCCGATGAGGCTATCTATATTCATCGAAGATGACAAATAAACGTATAAAAGTATACTGTATAACAACGAATGCTCATAGTGCTTATATAATCATGGGCAACATGGGATACAAGTACATTAACATCATCGCTCCGCTCATATTTACATATAAGAAAAGCAGTAAAAAGAGTGCAAGTATTGGCAATATATCATCCACCATGAAATTAAATGACAACAAGATTAACAACAAGATCGCACGCTTAAGAACGACGTGTGGAAGATGTTTACACTCAACGACACTTACAAGTGGATCGACGCGCTACCGCGTCTTGTGTCAGATTATAATGCACGCAAGCATCGCATTATTGACATACGCGACCCGTTGACGTAACTCCCGCGATCGCCAAAAGACTCTTGAACACGATATACACGGTGTACACGATAAAGATTGTAAGTCCAGCAAAATTCAAAGTAGGCGATTTGGTATGCGTGAGCAAATATAAGACAGTTTTCGAAAAAGGTTACACGCCAAATTGGACCATCGAGGTGTTTGAGATCGTTAAAGTGCAGCTAATCCCGTAATCTATCTGCTCGAGGACTATCGCGGAAAAGCCGTCACTAGAACGTATGTACGTATTTCTACGAGCATGAGTTGCATCGTGCGACTTATCCGGACGTGTATCTGTGAAGAAGATACTGCGCAGGAAAGGAGATAAGGATTACGTCCAGTTGGGATTCGATGAATCGCAATTCTTGGATAAACAAAAACAGTATGATTTAATTCATTTTTTTTATTTTTAAAATATATTAAAAATAAATATACAATGTATAAATGTATACAAAGAATCTTTTTTTTCTTCCATTTTTTTCTTCCATTACATCTTCGTAAAAAACTGTATGGTAACAATAATGAAACTTATGATAATATGTAATACATACATACATACATACATTCATTCATACATATATACATACATACGTACATACGTACATACATACATACATATATACATACATACATACATACGTACATACATATATACATACATGCATATATACATACATATGTACATACGTGCATATATATATATATATATATATATATAAGGGTATTTCATTTTAAGTGATATGATATATCGATTATCTCGCGAATCGATGATTTTATTGAAAAATTTTTTGAACCAAAGTTGCATAGCTTGAAGGGAGACACATGATGGAAATGTGGACTTGACCTTGAGTGATCTTGTCAAAATCAGATCAAGGTCATTAATGTTTTTTTTAAATGGAAACTCCTATTTTTTATTACTTATTATTCTTGTAGCTTATCTCGAAAGCTTTCCAAAACATTATAATAAAATTACGTTTCATTGAATACTTTCCGAGTTATGGAGCTTAAAAGTTACACTACCGCCTGCGTTATCCATGTACGCATGCGCGTGTGAGCGGAGTTCTTACGCGCGCGCGTGTTCGCAATCTATCCACACTTCTTGATATACGCGCACGGAATTGAGTCCAATCCTTCCTAACTGAACGATTCAATGTTCCTCTTTTTTTCTTTCTATAGTTTTTTCTTTTAATTTTTTTACATTAGTGGACTTTTTCAAAGCTTTTTTCAAAATGGCCGCTTACAGTTCAAATGAAATCGTTGATATTATTCTTGTGCTTGATGAAGCTGGACGAAATTATTGTAGAGCAGAAAGATTGTATCGTAATAGATATTCATTTAGATGACATCCAAATGCAATGCAGATAAGAAGAATTTTATTTCGAGAACGTAGAAAAATCCGTAAGCAAATAAATGCTGAAGATGACGTTAATGATCCGCGTGTGCTAGCAATGATAAACTTGAATCCTCATATTTCGACTAGAGAATTGCAACATAATTTAGAAATTCTTTATGTCACTGTGTGGAGGATTTTACAAAAACATAAATTCCTATTATATTACTTTAATCAAGATGTAAGTGAAAATGATATAAGGCTAAGAAGACAATTTTGTTGAGCATTATGAATAATAAGAGAAGATTCAACTTTTTTCCAGTATGTTTCCTTCAGTGACGAAGCTTCATTTCATAACAATGAACAACTCAACAGGCATAATTGTCATTATATGGTCCATATACAATCCTCACTGGACTCAACGTGGATAATCAACATCGTTGGAGTTTAAACACTTGGTGCGGAATTGTAAATGGATATTTGATTGGTCCATACTTTTTTAATAACCGCTTAAATGGGGAAACTTATCTTTCTTGCAAAATAAATTGCCTGAGCTTTTAGAAGAGGTTGATCTTGCTGCTCGACAAAAAATGTGGTGGCAGCAAGATGGTGCATCACCCTATTCTCATCGTATTGTGACGGAATATCTTAATAACATCTTTCATGAAAGATGGATAGGGAGATATGAATATATTCGATGGTCTCCACGGTCTCCTGATTTAATTTCGTGTGATTTTTTTTTGTGGGGCTACGTAAAAAATATTGTTTACAAAACTCCGCCGACATCTGCAAGAAACATGAAAAATCGAATAACTAATGTTTGTTGTAGCATTCCTTAAAATATTTTAATTTCAACAATAGAAAATTTTAAGAAACGGTTGAGGCTATGTCTACAAGAAAATGGAGTTCCATTTGAACATTTTTTTCAACGGCTAAAGACATATTCGAATTGATCTTGCCTAATTGGCCGGATCAGTGATCGGTCTTGCCTTAGTTGGCCGGATCAGTGATTGGTCTTGCCTTATAATTTAACAAGTACTTAAAGTAAAGTACTTAAAGTATGAAAAGTAACTTTATGATAGTGTTTTGGAAAGCTCTCAAGATAAGCTACAAGAATATGTAATAAAAATATATATACCAGGTGTATGCATAAGTTTTTTCCGGTTTTTTAGTAAAAAAAGACACGTAATTTTCAAGGGAAATTAATTTTTTTTTTATTCAAAATATTGGCCATCGGCTTCTACACATCACACATTTCGCCCATCTTTCAGGTAATTTATGAATACCATGCCAGAAAAACTGCTTGTCTTTTGCGGCAAACCATTCGTCGAGCCATTTTCCAACTTCCTCGAAATTGCTGAAGTGCTGCTCTGCGAGCGCGTGCCCCATTGATGCGAAGAGGTAATAGTCAGATGGCGCCAGGTCTGGGGAGTACGGCGGGTGCGGAAGGATGTCCCATCCAAGCGATTTCAAAGTGTCTTTCATTGGTTTTGCTGTGTGAGACGGCGCATTGTCGTGTAACAAAATCACTTTGCCATGTCTTCTGGCCCATTCCGGTCGTCTTTCGATTAATGCGTGGTTTAAATTAATCATTTGTTGGCGTTGTGTATTAACGGTTTCGCCGGGCTTCAAGAGTTCATAATACACAATACCGCTCTGGTCCCACTAGACACAGAGCATGGTCTTCTTGCCGAAGCGATTTGGCCTTGGTGTTGATGGATCGGCTTCGCCAGGTGAAAGCCACGATTTTTTCCGCTTCGGGTTTTCAAAATAAATCCATTTTTCGTCACCCGTCACAATTCGATACAAAAATGATTTCCTTTCGTGGCGTTGAAACAGCATTTCACAAATGACTTTGCGATTTTCCATTTGACGTTCATTCAAATCGTGTGGAACCCATTTACCGAGTTTATTGATCTTTCCCATTGCTCGTAAACGTTTACTGATTGTTTCTTGTGATACATGTAATGCTTCTGCTAATTGCCGAGTTTGAGTTGGGTCATCATCCAATAACTCCTGCAATTGCTCGTCTTCGCATTTTTGTGGTCTAACAGAGTGCTCACTGTCTTTCACATTGAAATCACCACTTTTAAATTGTCGAAACCATGTCTTACATGTTCTAATCGATGGAGCATGTTCACCATATGTTTCTACCAGCAAACGATGACTTTCAACAGCCTTTTTCTTTTGATTAAATAAAAAAAGCAATGCATGTCGCAAATGTTCTTTTTCAGGCACAAAACTCGACATGATCACTGAACGATAAAACAAAGACGCTAGTTTTTGGCGGACTCAACTTGTGTGTGTTTGTAGTTTTAAATGTCAGACGAACAAAATGATGTGTGTCAAATTAATACGCTGCGTACTTTTCGCTGGCGACATCTCTTAGTTAAACCGGAAAAAACTTATGCATACATCTGGTATATATATATATATATATATATATATATAATATATATATATATATATATATATATATATATACAGAGTGTTTCATTTTAAATGATATGGTCGATTATCTCGCGAATCGATGATTTTATTGAAAAATTTTTTGAACCAAAGTTGCATAGCTTGAAGGGAGACACATGATGGAAATGTAGACTTGATCTTGAGTGACCTTATCAAAATCAGGTCAAGGTCATTAATATTTTTTTAAATATTAATTATTAATAAGGGAAATCCCTATTTTTTTATTACATACCCCTATTTTTTATTACTATATATATATATATATATATATATATATATATATATATATATATATATATAAACTACATATATAAAAATATAAAAATATATGTACATTGTATATACATGTATATTACAACGGAATACGCCAATGTTCCCACGGTAACGTCTCCGTCGAATCCGATACAATGTATTGTTTGTCATCGTACGGATTCAGAGCGATTTTCGACTCGAACATCGTATATATTTGGTATAACTTAGATCTTATACATGACTGGCGACGAGTCATTTCGCTCTCTTCATTCAAGCACCGCGTGTAATCGAACGTTATTGTTCGGGCTACAACGTTACTCTTCACCTTTCGCCTTTTTGGTGTCCTTTTTATCGTCAATCCTCCCCGGATATATCTTCACTCTGAGTCCGACGAATTCCGTCATTATCGCACCGTTATCTTCATCCTTCATTATGCTGGGTACTTTTATTTATGAGAGGTATCCCATACGCGTTATCCGGCGGATAATTACTCGTATCAAATCTAATGATATCGCGTTTCATTGTCTCGTTCACATCATCGCACTCGATGTGATATATGAAACTGTCCGTGTCGGTGTACATGATCTTACATTTGTCACGATACAGTGGTGACATGTACTCGTAGTGAAATTCGTAGATTTTCTATATATCGAGTATACACATACCCACATAAATCGGCTTGTTAAATTTCACCTCGAGTTTACACAGTTCGACGGCGATTAAGTTTTCCGCAAAGATGCTGCGGCTATGGAAATTTAGTTTCGCGATCATTGCTTCCGCACCATACCGTCTATTCTAGATTTTGTTATCATATGTCAATTTTACATCTATGATTCCGAACATTTTCCATTGTTTTACCGAATACTGCGTTGTTCATCAATTTGTACAAATTTTTCTCGAAATCGTTTTTTGCATACGTTCTAAAGTGTGTATTGAGTTCAATGTAATTGCGGAGCCAGGCGGATTGTAGTACACGGTGTATCTTTGCAATATGAAGATCGCGCGTACATTGCTGCAGATTGCGATAGTGGATGACGTACCGCTTCTTATCATATAACGTTGCGAGAAATTTACTCTGCCGCGTGCCAAGTGGTTTATCACGCTTTGATAGAAAGGTAGGTTGACAGTATGTTGGTCGTGCATATAATGTGGATATTTGAGATCGATCTCGAGAATATAACCCATAGGCGAATCCGAAGCGATCGCGTCAAAGTTCGCAACGTCTTCAATTCATCGAAATTCGGCATAGGGTAATGATTGACACATCGTCCATCCGTACAGATATTTCATATCGTAGTACATCAAATACGACGACAGTTTCGACGGGTTGGACGAACGCATATACTTGTTATTGGTCTGCGCGTATCTGCCGGAACATTGACTGAGGCCATCGCGTATATCGCGCTCGAGTAAGTATAACCAACATCGATAAGTATAACCATATCGATGTCGGTGAGCAACTCAAATTTTACACGCATATATTTCAGCATGGGGCAGCCCATGTGAAACCTGGCAATGTGTAGTAATGAGCGGGATCAAAACTATAACTTTCGATACAACTTTCGCGGAAATTTTCAAAAATGTCGGCCAATAACAAGACGGTTTTTAAATACAGATCGCTGTACTCGCCTTTCAATACAGAACTGCTGTCAGACATACACGGCGTGCGCATAATCGTTTTCTGACACCATGCCACTCGTCAACGAACTATAGAATGATTCGCATGGTAGGCGCGTGTCCTGCAGCTTATCCGCGCGATCCACGTATTCGTAGGGAAAGACACCTTTACGCGTCAATAAGTCAAAATCTTTATTTGATAACGTGGAAAATTCGGAACATAAAATTTTTAATTATTCTTTCGTTAGAAAAGATACCAATTTATCGAGGCTAGTATTTAAAAATTTGTACGAATCGATGAACTGTAGTTGTACACAATTTCGTGAATCTGATTTTTCGGCAGTAGTCGTTTTTCGTCTGATTTCTCGTCTTTAACGTGTTTATAAACGAAATGTATTTTTCTTTTGTTATCGGCAGTATGATTCTGTTTTCAAACGCCGTAGCTTTCCATGATGACAAAGTGTGTATCATAAATGAATAAGTTATTAAATATTATGGGAATGCAATATGAATCTTTATAATTTAGATTGCAATTTGAATGCGCGAGACCACGATAACGATCAGTAAGGTGACAATGATCGCGTACCCGCGTGTCATCCGACACAAATGATTTTTCACAAATGTGACAACGCGTCATGCTACGATATGCCTCCCACTATTCTCTCGATAACGTTTTCATGGGAACATTCGCGGATAACAAAATTTTTACTCGGTGTGCCAGGTTTTTGAGTTGTCGAACGAATCACGCAACGCAGTCTTCGTCGCGAAATCGATACATCGATAACGCGTCATCGTACGAGTATCGCACGTATCCGAGTAGCTAAATACCTCGTGCCACTAATAAGTACGACGCGTCTTCTCTCCCGATTTCATCGTAGTATGCACTGCAAGTCCACGTACACAGGATGGAAGTTGTTCCTTATTCATGTGTTCTTAAATGTGAGCCACTTGTCATTTTCGCTCGACAATTGGATGGCGCAGTCATTCGCAATCTATTGTATGCGATTGCAATTTTTCAGATGAACTGAAATAATGTAAACATTTGCAAAAAAAGAAAGCATGATTTTTTAGTATTTAATAAACAATTTATAAGAAAAATAATGAAATTTGTTAAAAATGTGTATATGTACCGGTCGCAAAAGTATTTCTTGTGTTTTTTTTTGTTTATTTGCGAGCTCATGAGACGGAACAGGTTTTTAATGTACGTGAAGTGCCCCGCATTATCGTCGCGCAGATCCTGCACGTACAACAGATTTACAACAGATTTGTTTCTCCATCTTTTTATTTATCAACCGTATCGGGAGAATCTCCTTTCTCCCTTCGAAGCCGTAAACGTTAATGGAGATGTCATTGAAATGTTCGAACTTTTTAATTTGATTCAATGTCATCGGAAACGTAATATCTTGAAGATTCAAGACCGTCGTATAATGCGGATACGACGATCGATATTACTGATCTGTATGCCTTTCGGTCGGATGCAAGGCTGCGACCACGCATTGTTCATTGACTGCACGTTAATAACCGCTCTCTTCAATATAATTTCCCGCGATAACTCGATATAACATCCCGCGTGCATGAGATTATATTTGTTCACGTTTACAGTCATATTAAGAATTCGCAACAACACCCATCCACTATCGCGTTCTTGAAATTCTTCGAACGACACCAACGTGAGTTCGATGACATGTACCATTCGTCAAATTTGACACTCAAAAGAGTTCATAGTTTTTAGTGTTGACACTTTTATTGGCATGTTTATCGCCCGTCACAAACTCACCGTTGAATGCGGTATTCACTTTCACACTATCGTGTCTTTCTATAGTGTCTCGCACTCGCTCAAGCACTACACCATCTTTCAAAAATCGTCACGGCTCGATATAGTCTATGTCTATATTAATTATCACACCATAGTTAATATACGGCTTTCAAGCCGTATCAATCTCTCATCAAGGGAGAGATCCATTGTCTCTACTAGTGTTCGTGTACTCGCCACCAACGTGCACAAAATGTCTTTCTAATTGTACCTTTGCACCCGCGAGTCGTGCGATCCTCGTCACCACAGATTGTCTATTTGCAACGGTAAATCGAGAACACTTAACACAACTGAGTTTCCTCGAGTTGTTCGATGCACTTGTCGCATCGTTGCAGCCACGCGAAATACTCCACCAAAATAGCGACCTGACTACTCTAGCAGCTCGCGTTCCACTCGCTCGAGGGATTCCATTTTTATATATATTATATTATGTCCCACGGAGCACTTGTACTTGCACGTGACTTGTCCACAATATCGTTTTTCTTACGCGGTGCAAATTGGGCACATGTTATATGGCATTGTTATATAAACGGGCTGACTACAATTGGAGCAAAATCGATCGTTTAGCGCATTAAGAGTATTTATCTCATGCTTCCTAATGGCATATATTATTCCAATGTCAGTATCCGTCAGACGAACCATGCATTCGGCATATACAATTAGAGCCCCACCCGTCGAATAGTAAAATTATATCGTACAATGTTTTTTATTACCATTTAGTGCAAAGAGTTCCAAACGCGTAACAATTTTCTCCGCATAATCCGTAAGCTCCTCATTCTGATCACTTAGGCAATCACTGTCGTCAGATAACGCGTGCTCTTCATCTTCAATATCAATGTCAATATTTTCAACATCAATCTTTATTTCTTCTTCCATTTCTTTATCCATTATATTCGCATTATTGTGTCTTCTTTCATTTTCAAATCACAATATTCACATAGTCAACTATTTCTTTTCTCTCACATTCGATCAATTCATTAGACTTCCACCTACTGTGATCCCGCGCGCCCAATAACCTATTATATATATCATCGCATATTTCTTTCATCCTTCTGTCTAAACCGGAGCGTTGTATATTTGCAATTGAGTCGCAATTTGTTTATTTATCTGTCTATTTATTTATAGCAGCCGGATTATTAGCGCTTCTTTCTTAACATGCCGCGACATGTACAGTTGTCAATGCTATTTCTTTGTCTAAAATCGGAGCGTCATAGGTCTTCCGAATCGCAATTTGTTTATAGTCGGATTATCGACGCTTCTCTCTTAATACATCGCGACACGTACATCGATTTCTACGAAAAACCATCTTATCGCGGCTTTTTCCTAAAAAAATTTAAACACGTCATTGCGCTCCCTTTTAGTGAATATGTTTGATTGCAACAATGAAATTCCTAGAAAAAGAGGAAGAAGGGAGGGGGAGTAACAGTTTGCAATTTCTTGTCCCTTTATTTAAACCGGAGCATGGTCTTTGAAATTTGTTTATAGCAACCGAAGTATCGGCGCTTTTTTTTTAGCACGTCGCGACACGTACGTCGATTTCCGAAAAGTCATCTTATCACGGCTTTTTTTCTAGAAAAAAATTTAAACACGCCATCGCGATCTTTTGCGAACATGTCGCTACATGTTTGATTGCAACAATAAAATTTCTAGAAAGAGGGGAGAGAAGGGGGAGAATTAAAAGTTTACTATGTCAAAATTTACGCGGATTCAATCAGTCCTTCATCGATCTGCACAAAAAGTACTTCGCTCTTCCATTATTCGTTTGTACGAACGATCAACACGCAATGTACTCCGCCAAAGGAAGCAGCACACCGTACGATGGCGAAACAAAGAGGGAACGCGTAAGTTCCAACATTTTAATTTTTTTATCTTTTTTTTTCCAATATTATGCAATATTATATTTTAATTCAATGGAGCGTCGTACGATGCGTCTACTGAGCAGACGTTACACTCTGACGGCCACGGGCTACAAATTTTTGGAAATTGGAATCAATGTTGGTCCACCTAGCTACGTGGAGATCATCAGGGACAGGAACTGATACTGTTTCTCGAAACGTGGAAGGGACTTTACGAGCAGCGATGGAATATCTATAAATTACTGCGAAACGATTATAAAGACAATTTTATAAATGTCGGACCGTTAACCGTCAGAGTTTGATGAACGACGTTACACTCGTATGCCTTGAATCTTTGAACATACGCATAACGATGATCGAATCGACGTTACGCCGAATATTTGATCTAGACGGATGTATCGATGTGATGTTTGATCGACTCGTTAGATTCGTCAATTGATGCCAAGTATACGCGATTCTCCAACGCATCTGTTGTAACAGATCCCGAGGAAGTACCGATACGCGATTGCGATATCTTTAATAGACGTCAACTCGTCGATTGCGAGCTGTTAGCTTTAATTTTTAGTATAAGAAAAAAAATGTGAAAAAAGTTTTACGCTTAAATCAAAATGTGTCCAATTTGTTTAAAAAATAAACTTAGAAAAAGGATGATTAACTTTTATTATTAATCATTTAGTATGTAAGAAAAAAATGTAAATGAAAAAGTTTCACCCTTAAATCAAAATGTCTAATTTGTCTAAAAATAAACTTAAAGGAAGAAAACGATTAATTTTTATTATTAATCATAATTATTTTCAGATTTTTTTTTTATTTAAGTATGCATTATATAAGATTACACGCAATGGAGATTATAATCAAATAAGAATGGAATATTTATATATATCGCCCCACTTGGCTCATAAATCACTTCTGCTTCATCATCAATGCTTCTCTAATTATAACGGAGCAAATTGTTCCTCAAGTATCTGTAATGTAAGAGAAAAAGAAAATTAAGAAATCTACTTTTTTCCACATACATAAAAAATTAATAGAATAAGTTATATATACTTGCCGCTTCAACTACCATTCCATGTGTGTAGAGTTTACACATTCTCCATCGCGCAATTTTTCATATGGCGTTCGCAGCGAACGGCACGAGTGTTGTCCTAGGTGGCGAGATGTCCGATGTCCTTAAAGTTGATGATCTCGACGTTCACGTCGAGGTGACAGCGTCGCTGAGGATCTTTTCCAATCATTTCTTCTTTTTTAATCCTTACGTGTACACTCCGTCTAGGTACTACTACGTCTCGCGTTAAGTCGTCGCACACGCTGCTTCGGATCGTTGTCTCCGAAAACTCATAAGCGACGTCGCCATTGTTCTAATCCAATTATGGTGATTGGACATGATCCAGCATGCTCTCGATTGTTCACTCTTCGTAAGGAGATTCCAAGGCATCAATTCTTTAAAAACTCGATGAAGCTCCTTCTCGTTCTTCAACACTGCCATTTCTTTCACTATGAATTTTTCTCAAACAATAAAGCCTTGTAGATCGACGAAGATCGGTATATGTTATACATCAACAATATGTTCGATATCGTAAGAAGACATGTAAGAAATTTTGGAAAAAAGAAACAAAACCGACAGGCTTTCCAAGGCATCTACTGTGATCCCGCGAGCCCAATGACCTATTATATATCATGCAATTTCTTTGTCCCTTTGTCTAAATCGGAGCGTTTGCATACGTTTGCAACTGAGTTCGTAATTTGTTTATTTATTTATTTATAGCAGCCGGATTATAGGCGCTTCTCTCTTAACATGCTGTGATACGTACAATCGTCAATGCTCTTTGTCTAAATCGGAGCATCATCGTCTTCCGAATAGCAATTTGTTTATAGCAGCCGGAGTATCGGCGCTTCTTTTTCTTAACACGTTGCGACACGTATGTCGATTTCCATGAAAAGCCATCTTTTCGCGGCTCTTCCTAGAAAAAAAGGCGATGACAGCAAATGTGTTCAATTTAAAATGTTTTGTTTAAAAATAAACGTATATAATATACATATAATATACAATAATATACAATATGTCTTTTATTCCTTTCCTCCCATCATAAAAATAATTATCCGAAAAAAGATTCGTAATAAGAGAGAGCCGCAACAAGAGAGATAGTAGATATACTAGAGAGAGCACAATAAAAAGAGAAGATGATATGAGAACATGGCGACAGCGGCGGCGAGTGCGGCGACGGTGGTGGCAGCTGCGACGGCGGCGGATCCAGGTCCCATTCTGACGTCATGTCCACGCGCTCTGTCCACGCGCAATTTGTTTATCTTCTCGTTTATATCATCTTAGCCACCTGTTTATCTATTTATTTATATCATCTTCGCCTTTGCCGGATCCTACTATCTTATCTACCTCCCCCCCTCCCACGGCTCATTTCAAGAGATCGCCACCCGTGTCTTCCCCCCTCTCCCCCCGCGTCCACTGTTCCTCCCCGCATCCTCCTTGGAGTTTCCTGATTAGAACCGGCTCCTTACACCTACTGTCGACCTACATCTTTTTTTTCTATTTTTTTTGCAACATTATGCAATATTATGTACTTAATTTCCGTTACACAGCATTTCGCGCAGTGCGCTTACTGAGCAGACATTATACTCTGACGGCTACGGGCTTTAAGTTTCTGAAAATTGGAATCAACGTTGGTCCATCAAGCTGGAGATCGCCCTAGGAGATCATCGAGGAATTGATATTGTCTCTCGAAACGTGGAAGTGATTCTATGAGCAGCAATGAAATATCTACACTGCTACGAAAAAATTATTATACAAAGACAATTTTATAAGCATCAGACCGTTAACAGTTCGAATTTGTATGAACGACATTACATTCGTACGTCTTGAATTTTTAAATGTATGCATCATGATGGTCGAATCGACGCTACGCTGAATGTATTGATGTAACGTTCAATCGACTAGTCAGACTCAAAAACTAAAGCTAACAGTTCGCAACGACGAGTTGATGCCTATCGAAGATATCGCTATCGCGTATACCTAACATCGATACGATCGTTATGTGGGATAGACCAAAAGACAACTACATACCAGAATCTCTGAACATAAAAATCATATCCGGTGGAATACGAACTATCACTCCATTATAACTGACCATAGACTAACATACAACCACGAATTTGACTGGGAGAATGTTGAAATTTTAGATAGAGAACCACACTTACACAAATGGTTAATTTCGGAAGTACTGTATATTAAAAGACAAAAAAACAGTTAATTAATTTGCCGATACAGAATGTCTCCCGGAAACGTATTTGACTGTGATAGAAAAACTCTCAAAAATTTGATTTAGCGTCAGTTTATTATATGCTGTATGCTGTATTTCTGTGATTTATTTATGTTTATCGTCTTTATTCATTTCCTATTTATTATTTCTTTTTCTATCATTTGACACATGCATTTTATCCGCAGCGACATGTAACATAAGTTAATCTTGCTCTACAATACGTTTTTAGTCTATTTATATCTAGCGTTTTTTATTCTCACCTTATATTATTTATTTCCGTTATTTTATCATTTATATATTTCCATAGGTATTATTATTAAGTTTTGACCATTTCTTTGTGTTACGTACACTCTTGTCTTTCTTATATGTATATTTTTATTTTTCGATCGTTTTTGTTAATCTTTCCGAAAAAGATTGTTGATTTGCGACTCTTGACTGCCTGGTTGACAACAGTTATTTGTGCCACGACATTACGGTTGATTTCATGTAATTGTCAGTACGGGATAAGATTCATTGCGCTGAGTGTAATTAAATTAGCCGATTTAGTCATCGTTATTGAACTCTGAACTTATTTGTAAGTAATCTTTTTATGTGTATCTGCGGTTCTCTCACATCGTCTCGCATAACAGCCGCCTGGTCATTTACAGACAGTATTGCAAATGAATCATAATTTCATGCCTGTACAATGTTGGGATTCCTTTCGACAATGTAATCGAGGAGTTGGTCATTCCAACAACCACTGTCATACGCCTTGAAGATGCACCGTAATGTGAGAGATCACCGGTTTTACGAATTTGGACATTTGCCTCAATGCTTAAGATTTTGCGATATGTCTTTTGTTTAATTATTTTTATCTGAATATGTCAATCTTTTGCGCTGATGAAGGCTAAAAAATTAACCGAAACGTCCGCTTTACGCATTTTGTTACATCTCGCTCTACGCTTTATGTCACATTGATTATAATAAATTTATATGCTCTTATTACTGCGCTGGGTTCTTATTGCCATTGCCTCATTCTTAAAAGTAAACAAACACAAGAATAGATTCGTCGATGACAAAACAAAAATTGAGTATATGACTAATGAAAACAAAAATTCAAATTAAAAATAAAAATAAAACATTAAAAAAATTAAAAAATAAAAACTAGAAACATAAATGTCGTTTCGACCTTATATTAGGTCTTCTTCAGTGCGGTAATATAATGCGATGATAAGACATAAAGACAATTAACGAAATAATAGATGTGCAGAGAATGTCAAGTCACAAACGATTAAGAATTTAAAATTAAAAGGCATGATCATGTTAAGCACCAACCGACTGATGCGCGCGAATGTAGTGTCTAATATATAATTTTGTCATACCCGCAGATGCTCTCATTTTGCGTATTGTTGATCCGAGATACGTGTAATCGCCTCGCTTCTAATTGCCACCAATCTCGCTCTTTTTTCTCGACATATTCCATGTTAGACGTGAACAATTTCTAATGTGTAATGCCAATAAGTGTGGAAATGTCATGAAGTGAGAGATGCGCTTCTCCCCAGGTGTAAAGAAAATGTTGTATTATAATGTTGTATTGTTGTATTAAAATGTATTGTAAAATATTGACCACAATGCCACTTAACATATTTAAGAAGATAAATCTTAGAAGATAGAATTGGTTTTAAATGAGTCTCGACGTTGTGAAATAGATAAAACAATGCAGATACCTTGGAGACAGTCCACGCGGTCAATTGTAAATATGGATTGACGATAGTTAATCTCAGAAAGAAACTCGAATATGTCGAACAAAAATATCGTTGCTAAGAAAGATCGAAATGTTCAGTTAAGAAGGGGGAATTCCGTGAAAAGGAAGGAATATGCTTGGCGGCTGGGGATAGGTTGAAGATGGGAAAGTAGCTATGGGGTAACAAATCCGTTCACTTCCAATCACTTTGTTTATTAATCCCCTGAGGCTTTTTTAATGTGAATCATTTCGGAGACAATCCTTTTATTACATGACGGTTCTTTGTCTAGAATCTTAATATTATCCCAATCAAACTCATGTTTAAAATTCATTCTGTGAATTTCAAACGAAACCACAGATTTTAATCGAAACCACAGATAGGGAGCCAGTAACTTTTTTAATGTCACGAATATGTTCGTTTATTCTGGTTTTGAGTTGTCGCTTGATTTGTTCGACATCGCAATCCTTGCAATTGATCCTATAAACTACTTTCGGGCGTATCATCAGATCTAATAGATTTTTGCCAGTTCTAAAATGAATCTATTCAAAGGATTCGTTAATCGATAACCTACTTTCAGGTTGTATTTTATAGTAATTATTGCGAAATTTTCGGATATGTCCCTGACGTATGGAATAAGAAAGAATGGCGTGCGGGGAACCGTAGACTCAAAAGCGTTAGCAACTTCATCATATGCAACCCCAGAATTCAATTTTGTGAAATATTTGATTCTATTATTAATAGTCGTAAAAATAAACAAACCAAGCGACAACTCAAAACTAGAATAAACGAACATATTTGTGACATTAAAAAAGTTACTGGCTCCCCATCTGTGGTTTCGATTAAAATCTGTGGTTTCGTTTGAAATTCACAGAATGAATTTTAAACATGAGTTTGATTGGGATAATATTAAGATTCTAGACAAGGAACCGTAACAAAAGGATTGTCTTCGAAATGATTCATATTAAAAAACAGTCTCAAGGGATTAATAAACAAAGTGACACAGATTTGTTACCCGACAGCTACTTTCCCATTTTCAACCTATCCCCAGCCGCCAAGCATACTCTCTCCTTTCCATGGAATTCCTCTCCTTAACTGAACATTTCGATCTTTCTTAGCGATGATATTTTTGTTCGACACATTCGTGAGTTTTTTTCTGAGATTAACTGTCCGTAGCGCCGATCCATAATTGACCGCGTGGACTGTCTTCAAGGTATCTGCATTGTTTTATCTATTTCACAACGTCGAGACTCATTTAAAACTAATTCCATCTTCTACAATTTATCTTCTTAAATATGTTAAGTGGCATTGTGGTCAATACATTTTCTTCACACCTGGAAGAAGCGCATCTCTCACTTAATCACATTTCCACACTCATTGGCATTATACATTGGGGATTGTTCACGTCATCTAAACATGGAATATGCGTCGAGAATTAAAAAAGAGCGAGATTGATAGCAATTAGAAGCGAGGCGATTACACGTATCTCGGATCACAACAATACGCAAAATGAGAGCATCTGCGGATATGACAAGATTACATATTGGATATTACATTCGCACGCACCAGCCGGTTGGTGCTTAATACGATCATGCGTTGCCTTTTAATTTTAAGTTTTTAACCGTTTGTACTTGACATTCTCTGCACATCTATTATTTCGTTAATTGTCTCAGGGATGCCATTTCATGTACGATTGCAGCCACGCTGCAGCACGTAGAGGGGATAGACTGACACACACACTAGCGCGAGCGCTCGTCCGTGTACGCTCCGCGCTTCGGCCAAGTTCGAGCGGTAGAGAAGGAGTACCGACAACTGCTGTCTTCTTTTTTCTCGAGAAACGCTGTACCGCTGATTTGAAGCTGACGTCTTATGACATGACACGAATTAATCATGCGATGTCATTGTCGATTATTTTTACATATACTTTTATACATTTTATTAAGTTAATAACATTATATTATTACAATATATTTTTTTCATACATAAATAAAAATTAAAATTTGTAAATACAAAAATCCACTCTTTGCCAATATATACGCTTTTTATTTGCAAAAAGTAATTATTATATTAAAAAAATTTATTGTGGTCTTATAAAGATATTTATATATAATTATTAAAAACTTAGCGTTTGTATATTGTATTCCTTGTACTTTTATTGTATTTATTTTCTATAAATATAAAAACGTATATATTGTTGCTCGACGGAAACCGCGAGAAGGTGGTGGTCTCTTCCGTCAGGAGGGAAATGTAAAAAATTATTTATTTAAATTATTAATAAAAAATAATTTAAATAATTTAATTATTGTAATATTAAAAATTAATTTTTTAATATTGCAAAATTGATTTTTTACATTTCCCTGTGTGTGTGTGTGTGTGTGTGTGTGTGTGTGTGTGTGTGTGTGTGTGTGTGTGTGTTATGTATAACTATACGCATACATATTATTGATACAAATTCGTTTTTTTTTCTCATAATATCTCCCGCAAACAAGATTTTTTACACGCTTATTCTCTTTAAGCGTGATGTCTGCTATGGACAAGATTTTTTACACGCTTATTCTCTTTAAGCGTGATGTCTGCTATAGACAAGATTTTTTACATGCTTATTCTCTTTAAGCGTGATGTCTGCTATGGACAAGATTTTTTACACGCTTATTCTCTTTAAGCGTGATGTCTGCTATGGACAAGATTCTAATAATCTAATATTTAACATTTTTAACCTGCCCATGAGGGACCAGCAATTTCATTGTCATTCACGGCATGTAGCCTTAAAGTACTGCGTTTTTTCTTAGCAATATTAGCATATAATTTATCTGTTGACATAAGAGACAAATACTTTTCTTCAATCATCATGTTTAAACATGTTTCTCCTCTCGCCCTTAATCCTGATTTTAAAACGCACGTGGCATTAATGGAAGCCGACGATAATCTATTTCGATTTTTTGTTTTTAAATTACTTAAAGAGGAAAACATTCTCTCTGGGTCGGCATTTGAATTTGGAAGTGATCGAACAGCATTCAGAACATTTGTTAAATTTGGATACTTAGTAATATTATTTGGATGTTTTGGATGTAAAATTTCCTTCCACATATTATCAAAATTTAATTTGGAAAGATTTTGCTTCTCTTCCATTGTAAAATCTAATGGCAATGCAATCCATTCTTTCTTTAAAGCATTTTCATCAACACTACCGATAGTTTTAGCTATAAAAGAAACATCATTAAATGAAGTTTCTCTATCAGTATTGAATAAGCTTACAAAAGGTCTAAAAACTTGTAATTTTAATAAAAATTTATTATTTATCGGTAATCTTTTACGAATTTCTTCTGCAGCAGTTACATAAAACATCAAGCAATTTGTTCGAACTGTTGTAACTGCGTCTTCGTGTCCTTGCATCAGTAATTCGTAAAGATATTCTTCGCATTCTGTACCTAAATTAATTTTATGAAGAATTTTGTGATTCTCTGATAAAGAGAAAACTGTGTTTACAGAAAAAGGTTTTAAATATTCATCTTTTAAAAAGTTTCGGCAAATTTGAAAAAGAAACTGTAAAGATTTTGGCTGCAATAAATGAATTCGTGTTTCTGATGCTTGAAAAAATGCATTGAATGCGTTAAAGAAATTTAAAACGTATTTTAAAAAAAGAAAATAGGCTTTTGTTTCAATATTACCCATTATAGACAACAGATGTTCTCCACGTTGTGTTTTTTCACTTACAACTATTTCGTTCAAAAAATATTTAATTGTTTCCCAAGATTCCAGAAGTCTTTCTACACATAAGTAATGAGAAAGCCAGCGTGTATCACATAATTTTAACAATTTGTGATTTGTTTCTTGGAAACACTCAGAAAATTCATTGTAAACAGATAATCGTTTGGGGCTAAAGTTAATAAAACTAGAAGTTTTTCGTAAAAATTCTTCGCAAAATTCTGGTATTTTATTACATGCAGCATGCGCTATTAATGCGGCGGAATGCAAGGGCATGTAAATGTTAATAAATGTGGACATACTTCTTCTAATTTTTTTTTAAATGATGAAAATTTTCCTATCATGACAGATGCATTGTCGCATGATAGAGCTATAATATTTAAAAATGGTATTTTCATTTTCCACATTTCACATTTAAATGCTTGAAACAATTTTTCTGCGCTGGAATCTTTGGCATCAATATTAATTAATTTAATTAATTGTGAACGAACATCTAATGTCTCCGGGTCAACGTATCGTACCATAAAAGTCATCCATTTAGTATTACAAATATCAGATGTTTCATCAATAAATATTGAAAATTTTGTGTTCTGAATTTTGTTAACGACACGTTCCGTTTCAATTGGGCATAAAACGTTTGTAATAATATTTTTACATTTTGTACGACCCATGCTCATGCTTCTTAATATATTAGGATCTTTTCCTATATGTTGAAAAAAATTAAGAATCTCTTTTGCAGTTTGATGAGAAATATTTTTATCAGCAATTAATGCGGCATATCTAATTTCTGCTAACTTTTTACGCTCATCAAACGACAAAAGTGATTCATTATCTTCCGTTTGCAAATTTTGATTTGATTTATTTATCTCAATGAAATTTTTATATTTATCTAAATATGTTTTGGATTCTGCGTGATGATATATTTGTGCTAAACCACCAGTAATAGTTTTATTGCAAATTGAACAAAAAGATAAATTTGCATTGTTAGGAACTTCTCGTAACCAACATTTGAATTCTTCGATATCTAACCATTTCTGTTGAAAAACTGGTTGAGATATTTTTTTTGATTTTTCATCATTGTTAGATAATGATGATTCTTTTTTAAGATTACTTTTATGACATGCAGAATCTGCATAGCGAGAAATTAATGAACTACATGAAAAATTCTTATTGCAAATGCTACAATGATACTGACTATTATTATTTGATACCTCGCGTATCCATGATTGATATCTATTATCAGTAAGCCAAGCTTTTATAAAGCTTCATTTACGTTTTTTGATTGATTCGTCACACATTTCCATATAAATTTTAAAAGGACAAAAAATCGAAAAAGATAAAAAGAGAAATAGAATATGAATATAATATGAAAATTATATGTATGCGTGTGTCACGGAAAGAGATCAGGATTCTGTTATTTGTTAAAATATTTTACGATCCTAAATCTCTCTCCGTATACGTATATGTGAATATATTTATATATATATATATATATATATATATATATATATATATATACACACACACACGTCTGTGTGTGTGTATAAATGTATATATGGAAAGTTATACCTTTTAATCTTGAATATATTCTTCAATATTAAAAAGTTAAGATGGGGATACACGATACACGATGTGATCGAAAGATGGTACACGAAGTCACCGAAAGACAAATGAAATCGTCGCGCATCGTGAGATAAACAATAGAAAATCGAGATCATTGTTTCTTTCGGCGAGCAGCATATAGCATACAGTGAGCAGTGAGCATATTTGACGACGAAATGGCAGGTTAGTTACAATTTATTATTATTTCAGAAATAAAAATCACATTTTCAATGTAATTTATATATGCTTCATTATCGTATGTGTGTGCCTGCATGTGTATGTGCCTGCATGTGCCTGCATGTGCCTGCGTGTACATGTGCCTGCGTGTGCCTGTGTGTACGTGTGCCTGCATGGCGTGTGCTGCGTGTGCCTGTGTGTATGTGTGCTTGCGTGTACGTGTGCCTACGTGTGCCTGCGTGTGCCTGCGTGTGCCTGCGTGTACGTGTGCCTGCGTGTACGTGTGCCTGCGTGTGCCTGTGTGTACGTGTGCCTGTGTGTACGTGTGCCTGTGTGTACGTGTGCCTGTGTGTACGTGTGCCTGCATGTGCGTGTGCTGTGTGCGTACGCATGTACGTGTGTATTAAACTTTATCATTATCTGATATCAGTAGTATAATCAGTAGTATAATAATGTTACTATTATACTATTATAATGTTACTATATATAGTTTATGTATTTTACAGAGCAAAAGAAAAAATTTGCAGACATGTTGCAACAACAACAAAAGCAACATGAGCTGCAAATGCAGCAACTGAGAGAGCAACATGAGCTGCAGCTGTAACAGCTGCGGGAGCAGCTAAACTTGCTGGTAAGAAAAAGAACGCTTTTGCTGACAAATATAACAATTTGGACAGATATGTAAATAATTTTATTGGATTTTTAAAATGATTATCTGTGAAATCTTATATTCAAATCGGTTGCTAGATCAGAAATTTATGAACATTATTATTATATTTAAGTGTCCTACGTAATAATATTGATGGTCCAATAAAATTATTTCCAGATCTGTATTTGGTTAATTTGTAATTTTTAGATTTTTCAAAAGTTTTTTTTTATACAGAAACAACAACCGCAGCAGCAGCAGCAGCAGCAGCAGCAGCAGCAGCAAGATAGTGGTATTATTTATTGAAATAATTATATGTATATAAATACACACATATATGTCATGTATAATACATATATATGTAAACATATTAATTGACATTTAATTATTTTCAGTGCCTTATAGACGAAATGGTGGACGTTCCCGTGCAAGGTGGGCCTTGCAAAGGGGGGGCCGGATGCTGTACAGTTGGAGGGGGGGCCGGAGGGGAAGAAGTGAAAGAGGTAGAGGAGAAAAAGAAATATTATTGTAAAAAAATATTATTTCTAATAAAAAATATAAAAATAAATTTAAATGGATTCATTATTATTAATTATTATTAATTATTAATTTAAGTAGATTAAATTTTTATTAAAATAAATATTAATTATTCTTTTTAGTAATAATTAGTAATAATTTTATTTATTTTATTTTATATTATTTTAGTAATAATTATTCTTTTTAGTAATAATTTATCAAAGAAGCATTAAACATTTAAAAACTAATAACAATAATGAAAAGATAAGAGTGTTAACATAATTTGAATTTCTTTTTGCAATTGATATATTCATATCAGTTATTAATTTTATTATTATCTATTATTTATTAATATCATAAAAGCTATATAGCCTTTTTATATTCAGCTCCCTTTTATATAATAATATATCTAATATTTATTTTATATATTTATTGGTATATATATATATATATATATATATTTATATAATATAAATATATATAATATATATATATATATATTGTTTATTTATATATTTATTTATATATTTATTCAGTTTTTAATAGCTATATATAAATATTTTTATAAGACCACAATAAATTTTTTTTAATATAATAATTACTTTTTGCAAATAAAAAGCGTATATATTGGCAAAGAGTGGATTTTTGTGTTTACAAATTTTAATTTTTATTTATGTATGAAAAAAATATATTGTAATAATATAATGTTATTAACTTAATAAAATATATGTATAAAAGTATATGTAAAAATAATCGACAATGACATCGCATGATTAATTCGTGTCATGTCATAAGACGCCAGCTTCAAATCAGCGGTACAGCATTTCTCGAGAAAGAAGAAGACAGCAGTTGTCGGTACTCCTTCTCTACCGCTCGAACTTGGCCGAAGCGCGGAGCGTACACGGACGAGCGCTCGCGCTAGTGTGTGTGTCAGTCTATCCCCTCTACGTGCTGCAGCGTGGCTGCAATCGTACATGAAATGGCATCCCTGAATTGTCTTTATGCCTTATCATCGCGTTGTATTACCGCACTGAAGAAGACCTAATATAAGGTCGAAACAACGTTTGTGTTTTTAATTTTTATTTTTTAATTTTTTTAATTTTTTATTTTTATTTTTAATTTGAATTTGTGTTTTCATTAGTCATATATTGAATTTTTGTTTTATCATCGACGAATCTATTCTTGTGTTTGTTTAGTTTTAATTATATTTCTTTGTTCCATGTATCTGATTTTATCGCCGACGAATTATATACGTATTATATACGTTTTACATATATATCTTTTCCGTTTTTATGCTCCTTATTGCTCAGTATTTTAATGTTAAGAAGCGTCTGACTATTACAAATTTTATTTTTAAATTTGGTGTTTGTTATTATCGAACCACCCGCGCACTATTACACTTCCTTAACTTTTACGTGTTGGTACGTGTACGTCTCTGTTTCTGAGCGCCACTTGATTACTCTTGTCGCTATTTATCGGTCTGTTGTTACGCGGCCTCGGTGCATACTCGTGTCGAAATGTTGTTTGATCCGTCAGCGTTTCGACACGGTGTTGTCGGAGTCAGTTTCCTTGTCGAATTGCACATCAGTTTGTTGCAATCGGCAAGGGCGCGCATTATTCTATTATTTTAATTACTTATTTTAATTTCTTATTTAATAATTATCGGATTAGTCAGAATCCTTGGGATTCTGGCTGATCAGCGATGTTATAAGATCGGGTTGCATTATTTAGGTTGCGGCCTTGCAACATCCCTCCTCTCTTGGAAAAAGAAAATTCCCCTTGGAGGGGGAGTTTTCTTTAGCTTAGCGCTTATACTAGTGGTACAATGATATTTCAACACGCAGTACGCAATGCTTACGTTATTTTATAATTAAGTTTTACATGGGTTTATTATTTTGTTTTTATTTTTGTTTTTACATTTGCTCTTAATACATCATTGTTTCGTCGCAAATCTTTAATGTTACGATAGCTACGGGAGCTTTTTACCGTTTTCTTTTTTCTATACAATTACAATAATATAATAGTAGTGATTACAATTACTATTAATCCGCTAAAGATAATCGGATATATAAAATGGCTATTTCTGCGTATGTGCATATTTTCTACCTGTTTGTTTATCTCGTTTTCGAGTATACTTAGTCTAGCGAGTTCGAGAGGATTCTTTATTATGGGTTGTAACTTAATACTTTTTATTGGTTGATTATTTTCGCTGTCGCGCGGCGTCAGTGTTAAATTGAAATCCGATAACTGCCTGTATATTTCGTCGGCCCCGCGTTACTAACGTTACCTCGGGTGTTGTTAGCTTACATTTTCCGTTAATTTTTATTTTTCCCGTGCCGCTTAATTCTAATTGTTGTTCCGGTGAATTATCGCACTGGATATTTATTTTTTGATTTGTTATCATTAAATATAGCCATGCTTGTGATTCCGTTAATATTATCCACAAGGGTGTGTTAGATGCTATGCATCGCTGTTCGCAGTTTTTGCGTTGGCCCGGCGCGTTTACATAGATTTACATAGATTTGCATCTCGCATAGTGCGTTCGTGTTGATATGGTAAATAGGAAAATCTCGTTCGCATGTACAGTTGTTCATCTTGTATACATGTCTGTAGTTTGTTTCCGTCTGATAATACATAGTGATGATTGTCCTTATCGCTACTAACGGGTGGTGGATTTTTATAAATGTAAAGGTATCGTAGTTGCGCACCGGTAATGATACAGATTTTATTAGTTTAAATGTTGGAAACGCAGTTATTGGGAAACGAATCGTGTAAATGTCCGGTTTATTATAATATGCGCTTATTGTTATATATTTTTGGGTCGTATGCCAGTTTTCCATCTGTATTGTAAACGGAAAATGTAAGCCCTCGGTCAATTGAGTCACTGTTTCTCGCAGCTCTGTTACAATCTTTTTCAATGGTAATAGTTGCGCGTGTACTATCCCATCTTTGGTTAGTGAAATAGTCGATTATGTTTTCTACGTCTTTTGTGAGATCCATCATTATTGTTCGCAGTATTAATAAGTTTTTGTCCATGTTCTCTCATTACATATACCTCACAAGTAATTCCATTCGTGCTGTGACATTCCGCAATATATTTTCGATGTAACTGACGTTTTTTCCAATGCATCTGCTATGTGCTCTATTGTGGCATTGATAATTTTGATCTGAGTTTTCGTCGCGTGTTGTAAGCTCTGTTGGTTTTCTTGCAGCATTTGTATTTATTCAGATACTTGTTGAGATACTTTTTGTCCTCGGCATCCATAGATCGAATAACATTTTGCTTATCGCGTCAATCGCGTTTATTAGTCCTCGTTTGTTATCTCTAGTGTAATAGATAGTTCTCAGTCGCGTTAGCAGCTGTGTTAGTTTAGTGTTGTCCTTTTGCATTATTTGCATTATGTTTTTACACGTGAACTGGATCCAATGATGTTCTTGCGTCGCTCGCTTTCATCTAGGTAATTTTCCATTTTTCGCGCTCTTTTTTCTAGCGCATTAATATCCAGTTTGATTATTAATTTCCAGGTTGTTTGTACCTGGTTCATTAATCGGTTTTTTCGAAATAAATGCCTGGCGTGTTGTAAAATTTTTTCAGCACGTATGGCGGTGCCAACTTCGACATAAGTGCCATTATATGCCATTATATGGCCAGTATCTTGAAAGAGGGGTTCATATTACACTTCCTTATTCTATTTAATTTTTTCTTATACTGCTTGATGCACGCCAGTTCATCAGTAGCTTTTGCGCTGGGCTGTTATCCCTTTTATTATCATCATGTTTCGTACGTACTGTAACGGATGTACCCATTTTTACACTCTGTGCGCATTGTGCGATTGGCTTCGTATCGTGTTGTGGCTCCGCGCGTGTGATATGAACGGTGTTGTGCGACGAAATATTTATTCCATGAGGCAAGGCGCATGCACCACTAAAAGGGAGCCATGGGTTAGTCGGCGATTTCCGCTGGATCGGATTTTGGTCATCGTTTGTGACACTACTGGAGTACATGTGGTAGTGTTGCAGCCATAGTATTAAGGTAAGCATTTTTATTTCATGTGTGTCGCTTGCACATTTTTTCTTTTTCTTCTTGCTCTTCCCTTTTTTTTGCATGTGCATGTAATACACAGCATGATTTATTATAATTTCGATGTGAATTCCTCGAAACGAAACGGTTCTTTGTCATCCGTTCGCCGGGAATCGTGTTCTTATCTGTATTTCTCCGTGTGCGCGAGGAGCATCGAGATTCGGATTGCTTTTCGGTGAATCCTATCCGTACATTTTTCTCTGCGGAATGCATATAATAAATTGTTTGACTCAGTCTGTCGTTGCCCGTGGCTTCGTGACACTATAGTTTCAGCTACTATAGTTTCAGCTCGTACCAAGTTCATATAATCGGCTAACATGCATTGTACAGCGAACGGGAGTATACTCCCGCAGTATGTTACACTTGTTCGCGCATCGTGGTTGTTGGCGGCACAGCGAATGGCAACTGAGGAGAAGTCCACGGGGTGCGTCGAAGAGAGATATCTCCGCGACTCCTTACGGGTCCGGGTCTGCGCCGCTATGGGTTGTACGTGTACTGCGTTGTCGCAACTGGTATGTGATTAATTTTATTTATTAATCCTATTATTCGCTTCTACTAACGCTTCTTCTAATTTTCCTCGCGAGTGTTCCATCGTGCGCGTCTGTTTCCTAGTTTTCAATAAATAGTTTGAGTCGGTTCGCGTGTACAGTCACGATTTTTCGTTTTTTGATTTTATAATTCACGTCTGAAATCTTTCCGATTATTTGGTATAGACCTATCCATGGTGCTTCTAATTTCTTCGATCGTCTCGACGCATTGCTTTGTCGTGCAAGAGGACTTTATTTCCTACCCTGAAAGTTTTACTGTTTTACTGTTTTACTGTTTACCTGAAAGTATTTCTATAATTTTTTGCTTTTTATTTCGTCTCGCGGATATGTTCCTTCGTTAGTTTTTGTGGCTTGGAGTCGTTTCTTTAGTTATCGTACGATTTCGACGGCGCCGTCAGTGCCGTAGGTAGGCTTGCTCGGTACCCGTACATCAGCGCTCGGAATTAGTTGCACATTTCGGGCACATTCGGGATTTCGAAGGCGACGCCTACAGTTCTCCCACCACCGCTCAAATCTCAGCGGCCGAGCCGCCGAATGGCTGTGCCTCAGGAGCATCGCCGTATGAAAAACATCCGTACGCCTTTCGTTTCAAACTATCATTTAGATATTTGTGCTAAATTATTATTTTTATAAATAAATAAAACGTTGAATCTCTTCTAGTTATTAGAATTAGGAATATATATTATATAACAAAAAATATATGATTTCATTTAAAAGAACGAAAATCATAAAAAAATCTCGAAAGTGACGCTTTACAATAAAATTGATAATGTTATCATCTTTGGCTCTTGGTCTGGTATCGGTATTGCTTTACTGAATTTTGTCAAGTCGTCCTGAAATTTTAACAGGTATTTATTTCCCTTCGTGGTGACCGTGAGTGGTCTCACAATGTCTAGAGCGCATTTTTCGAATGGTCTCTCTGCCGTTTCTGTTAATATTAGAAGCATCTTAATTTTTCTGCTTAATTTGTTTTTCTGGCAATACTCGCATTTGGCGATGTAATCCTCCACATCTTTCGTTAATCCATGCCAGTTGTGTTAATTTTATTCGGTCGTGCATGTCATACCTTGATGTCCTTCAAGGGGAGCATTGTGGTATTCATACAGTATTTGTTTTTTTTCGTCTTTGCTGTATTCGCGCTTTTCCTTGTCGCGCTCGACGCTATTTATCTGTGTGTCGCGCACGATCAGATTTCTGCTAAGCGCGTCAGCATTTGTATTGCCTTTGCCGGCCTTATGTATCACCTCATAGTCGTATTCTTCTAATTTGAGTCTCCATCTAATTAAGAACCAAGATCTGTTATACTAAAATAGCCAGATCAGGTTTATAATCTGTAACTATTTGAAATTTTGTTCAGTATAGATACGGTCGAAAATGTTTGACTGTCCATACTATAGCTAGCAATTCTTTTCGTCGTATAATTCTGTTCCGCTTTATTTAGAAGTCTGCTCGCATAAGCAATTGGCCGGTCTTGGCCCACTCGCCCTTGCAACAATACCGCTCCGATGGCGTAACTTGATGCGTCTGTAGTTAATATGAATTATTTTGTAAAATCGGAGTAACTTAGAACTGACGCGATCGTCAACCTTTCTTTTAGCGTTTCGAATGCGTTTTGTTGTTCTGCTGTCCAATTGAATTTTTCTTTTCTGGTTAATTTCGTCAGTGATTTTGCGATTTTCGAAAAATTTTCAATGAATCTTCTGTAATACCCAGCTAATTCTATGAGGACTGCACGTCTTTTTTACTTTTTTAGGTACGGGAAAATTTGTGACGGCCATTATTTTTGATGAAGCCGGAATTATATTGTTTTCTGAAATAATGTGACCTAAATATGTCATCTCCTTTCTGAGGAACTCACATTTGTTCGGTTGTAATTTCAGATTATAGTTTCTTAATTTTTGGAATACCTCGATTAACTTTTTATTATGCTCTTTTAAGTTTGGTCCGTAGACGACAATCTCATCCAAATATACAAGGCATCTTATGCCCTGGATTCCCCTAACACCGAATTCATTAATCGCTGAAACGTAGCGGGCGCATTTTTTAAACCGAAGGGCATCCGATTAAACTCGTAATACCCGTACGGCGTGGAGAAAATCGTTTTGCTTTTATCTTTGTCGTGTATTGCTATTTGATGGTAACCTGATGCGAGATCTAGAGAAGTATTTCGCATTCTCTAGCTGGTCGAGGATGTCCGTAATATTCGGTAAAGGAAACCAATTTCCTATCGTTAAATTATTTAGTTTCCAGAAATCTACGACAATGCGTAGTTTAGATACTCCGGACTCATCGGCCTTCTTCGGGACGACCAATATTGACGCGTTCTACTGGCTTATGCTTGGATGGGTAATTTTTTCCTCGAGCATTTTCTTTATCTGCTTATTCATCTCCGCCTTGTGTTTCTCAGACAGGCGGTATGGATGGACATTGACCGGCGCGCTATCTGCGCGCGTGGTGATCTCATGTTGCACCGCGGTCGTGTGTGAGAATGAGTCACATTCGAAATGAAATATATCGCAATAATCATTACATACTTGTTCCAATGTTTCTTTTTCTTCGATGTTTAAGTGATCTGTGCGTAATTGTTCTCGCATTCGTTTTCTGCTTTCGTCTACAGTCTCGGTGTCTTTTTTCACCATGTTCAGCATTTCAACGCTCTGTGTTTCTATTTCTTTTAAGTTTACTATTGGTGTGCTTATTTCAATGAGTTCTTCGGTTGTATTCATTATACTTATCGGGCAGGTGAATTCCTTGGGATCCATCAAGCAGCATCCGATAAATACTCCTGACCTCGGTTGCTCCGGTCATCCTTACCTGGTTTTTGTTGATAACTGCTTCGATAATTGTTTCGCTATACGGTTTTAGCAATACCTTTTGATACGGTTGCAGTTTCAGATTTATGTTGCCGATATTTAATATCTTTTTCCCGTGATCGCATCTTGCCTTTTGTTTGGCTAGGAAATCGATTCCGAGTATTTCCTCGTAATCCATGGGGAAATCGTTTCTGATCACGTATACTGAGTGGGGAACTTCTTCTTTTCCTAACTTTATTGTTAATTTTATCTTTTCTAATGTGTGGATCTTATGTCCCGTCACGCCGGTTAACGCAATGCGTTTCTCACGCACTGGAATTTCGCTTTTGAAAGTTCCGATTTTTATTAAGATGAGGGTAGCGCCAGTGTCTAGGAGAAAAGTTGCTTTTCCCTTTTTAGTCTCTTTTATTGGTAGTGTTAATAATTCTAATCCATTGCGCGCTTCTCTTCGCGTTACTTGTGTTACTTGATACTTTCCGGCCGCGCGCGTAGCCTTGGCCTTCGATCTCTCGCTTTCATCACCTGTTGATATTGAGTCAGTGCTCTCTTTTCGCGGTTTATCTCGTCTTGTCTTTATCATTGTATTTATTCGCGTTTTATTTGCGTTATTATTTTTGGCTTGGCGAGTGATCCCTTTTTCGATTTTACCATGAAGTACCCAGCATTCTGCACGTTTGTGTTCTTGCAATATTTATTCATTGCATTTATACGCGGCTGCCTGTCTGATTGTGGTAGGGGAAATCGGTAAATTTATCGTTACCTGGTAAATTTATTCGTTCGGCAATCTTGGCCATAGTGTCCTTCCGCATTTGTGACATTGCGGCAATCTATTCTCGCGGATGGGGTATACTTTCGGACGCCCAAAATTCCCTGTTTGGTCCTTTAAATTTTTCCTCCGCGCTCGCGCCGACTATGGCGTCTTGCAATATTGCGCGCGTACCAATAATTTTATATCGTCTTGTAATATATATATGTATCATTGTATTGTTGACGTGTTATTCTAAACACGTTATTTGCGATAAATATCATCACATGCCTCGGTAGTCGAAAGGATAAGATGCCCGGTAAGCAGGAGATCCAGATTCGATTCCTGGCTGAGGTGGTATTTTTTCGCAAAATAATTACGAGTTTTCACGACTGGTTCGTGGTCGGGCCCCGCCGTGACGCACACCCTCCTAATTAAAAGTTATATAGGGCCTGTTGCTGTATTATTTCTAAAATCGCTTTTTTTGATTCTATCGAGCTTTGTCGCCCTTCATCATTGATTCATATAACTCCATGGCCAATTTATCTGTGCGTAATCCGAACGCTCTTGCCAATTCTCCCGTCTTTTATTTCAATGTGTTGAATTCTAACTGCAAGTGTATGGTCTCTTTTTGCTGAGATAGCACATTTCCAGTTCTCGTTTTAATTGCGCAAAGTCGCGTATATCTCGCGTTTGGAAATCTGTCATGGCCCTTCCTTTTAATTTTGTACACAATATCGCTTCTAGTAGTGTTTTCCTCTCTCGGATTTGTATTTTTCATGACATACGATGCTGCGCTTAGGAATTCCGGCAGCTTGTGCGAAGTTCTGTCGAATTCCGGAATCATATCACATTCTTTTAATCTTATGTACGTGTTCACGGGATCTCGCGAATTCCGGACGTCGTTCATCGTACACCCATATACCATCTCTCTCGATTCATTATTCCGCGTCAGTATCCCAACTTGTCATTTTTAGCTAGCTCATACGGTTCTGTAATGCTCGCATATCCTCTAATATTTCGATTAACATCATGTCTCGTGAGTCGCGCGAAGTTTCTGGATCGGTTTTCCAGTGTAATTTAGAGTAGCTCATTTGCCTTGCTTCGTCCTCTAGCTCTATATTAATTACTCGTCGCTCTTCTGCGATCGTGCCTGACGGCTGATTTGCCATTTCTATCTGGCTTGCGTCTCGCGAGGCGGTATGAAACTCGGCCGGATCGAATACGCTGTTGTCGTAAGACATCAGCGAAAATTCTCCGCGAGTGGGGTTGCTTGCGTTCGTATCGTCACTTACGTCAGATCTTGCATCTGTTAGGCGTAGTAGTCGTCGCGTCTCTCACTACTCGGTAATATATTGTTATCAATAATATATTGTTATCAATGTCATTAAGCGAGAACACGCGTTCGATTACAATATTAGGATGTAACTCCGTTCGACTCTCTAAGCTATCGTCGGAATAATAATCGTTTAAGTTACGACGCATGTTATCGCGTGGATCGCGTGTATTTTCCGCCTGCGCGGAGCTCGGGAGGCTCGGACTAAGTGCACGGCGGCCTATATTACTATGTAACCACGATGCGTTTCTATCAATCGATGTTTCGATTGATTTCCTCGTTCGACATCTATTTTATCGCTCTTCTTAATATTTATTATCGCTCGCTTTTAATTTTCTATGACTTACATTACGGTCGCAATTCGCATGCTGTAGCGTTTGCTTATCTCTTCCGTTGCGGCTCTCTCTCTCTCTCTCTCTCTTATGGCGAATGTTATTTTTCTAATTATGGTGGGGAAGAAAGAAATGAAAGAAATACATGTTTTTTTGCATATTATATATGTTTATATTTTTAAACAAATTGAATACATTTTTAAGTGTGAAATTTTTTTATTCACATGTTTTTTTCTTATACACTAAAAAACTAAAGCTAACAGCTCGCAATCGACGAGTTGACGTCTATCGAATGTATCGCAATCGTGTATCGCGTTCGGCACTTCCTCGGGATCTGTTACAACAGATGCGATATTAGAGAATCGCGTATACTTAGTATCGATCGTATCGACGAATCTGACGAGTCGATCGAACGTCATATCGATACAGTCGATTCGTCCAGATCAAACATACGGCGCAGGGTCGATTCGATCATCGTTACGCGTACGTTCAAAGATTCAAGACGTACGAGTGTAACGTCGTTCATCAGATAAACTCTGACGGTTAACGGTCAAATTGGTATAAAATTGTCTTTGTAATCGTTTCGCAGCAATTTATAGATATTCAATCGTTGCTCGTAGAGTCCCTTCCACGTTTCGAGAGACAGTATCAATTCCTGTCCCCGATGATCTCCCACAGCGATCTCCACGTAGCTCGGTGGACCAACGTTGATTCCAATTTCCAGAAATTTGTAACCCGTGGCCGTCAGAGTGTAACGTCTGCTCAGTAAGCGCACCGCGCGACGCTCCACCGAAATACTGTGGAAATTAATTATATAATATTGCACAATATTGGAAAAAAGAGAAAAAAATAAAAAAATGCAGAAACTTACGCGTTACATTCCTTCTTTTGTTTTTCGCCATTGTACGGTGCGCTGCTTCCTTTGGCGGAATACATTGCGTGTTGTTCGAATAATGGAGGAGCTGTTTCGTCGTGCAGATCGTTCGATGGAAGAGGAGGACTGATCGCGTAAATTTTTGACATGGCAAACCGTTAACCCCCCCTCCTCCCCCCCTTTTTTCTAGGAATTTCATTGTTGCAATCAAACATGTAGCGACATGTTCGCAAAGAAGCGCGATGACGTTTCAAATTTTTTTCTAGGAAGAGCCCGCGAAAAGATAGCTCTTTGTAGAAATCGACGTATGTGTCGCGGCGTGTCAAGAGAAGCGCCGATACTCCGGCTGCTATAGACAAATTGGGGAGACCTATGATGATGCTCCGAAAAAAACAACAAAAGGACAAAGAAATTGTCGATGATATATAATGGGTCATGGGGTGTGCAGGATCACAGTAGATGAAAGTCTAATGTGTGTGAAAAAAATAGTTGACGGTGAAAATGGATAATGTGTTAAATATAGAAAATGTGTTTAATATGGATGATGAAGACTTTGTGAATATAGTGGACGAAATGTTTGAAAATGAAGAAGAAATGGAGATTGACAATATTGACAATATTGACATTGATATTGAAGACGAAGAGCACGCATTGTCTGACGATAGCAATTACGTAAGTGATCAAAGTGATGACCTTACGGATTACGCAGAAAAAATTGTTACTCGTTCGGAACTCCTTGCGTTGAATAATAATAAAAAGTATTGTTCAATATAATTTTATTATTCAACGGGTGGTGCTACTAACTCTGTGTGCTGAATGCATGGTTCGTCTGGTGGACACTGACATTGGAGTATTGTATGCCGTTAGGAAGCACGAGATAGATACTCTCAATGCGCTAAACAGCCCAATTTTGCTCCAATTGCCAACAGTCCGTCTGTGTGATAATGCCATGCAACATGTGCCCAATTTGCACAAATTGAAAAAAGAACATTGTGAACGAAGCATATGCAAGTGGAAGAGTGTAATGTGATATAAAAACAATATGGAAAGGTCATTGGAAGAATTAACAAATTCTCCGTTATGGAATTCAATCTTTCATCTACCAGTGAACGTGGCGGTGTATTTTATAAAGAGACACTATACCTCAACTCCCCATTTCCCGATTCCTCGTACAAGAGTTAAGGGACGCTACAATTCGACTCTGTGCTTCTCCGCTGTTTCTGAGAGAGCGGAAATAATTCTGGAAGCGTGCACATATTATCATTATAGAGGACACGCATACAATATATTACTACCTCTCTCGCGGCAAAAAGTAGCAGAGATAATTCCAAGAAGCGAGGATAATCATATATGGTTGTTCTATTTCCATCAATCTCCGGACATGTCGGAAATACAACGCTTTATATACTGGCTTCAAGTTAAAACAGCTATAGAGAAAAGAAAAAAAGAAAGTAAAAAAATGTAAAATTGTTTTGATGAGAGAGTACAACAATAATTTAAAAGAATCAAGATTTTGCAATATGGAACACCTAGAGCGAGTGGAACGCGAGCTGCTAGAGCAGTGCAACCAAGTCACTACCTTGGTGGAGTGTTTCGCGTGGTTGCAACGATGTGAAGAGTGCATCGAACAACTCGAGGAACTTAGCCGTGTTAAACGTCCTCGACTCATCGTTGCAAATAGACAATCTGCGATGGCGAGGATCGCGACTCGCGGGTGCAAAAGTACAACTAGAAAGACGTTTCGTGCACGTTGGTGGTGAGTACGCGAGTAGAGACACTGGATCTCTCGTTTGGCGAGACATCGATACGGCGTTTGAGAACCGTATATTGATTGATGCGGTGATCAATATGGACTATATCGAGCCGCGACAATTTTTAGAAGATGCTGGTGGTGTAGTGCTTGAGCAAGTGCGAGATATTCTACAAAGACACGATAGTGTGAAAGTGAACATTGCATTTAACGGCGAGTTTGTGACGGGCGATAAACGCGCGAACAAAAGTATAAACACTAAAAATAGTGAACTCTTTCGAGTGTCAAATTTGGACGAGTGGTACAAGCAGTACGTTATCGAACCCACGTTGGCGTCGCTCGAAGAATTCCAAGAACGCGACAGTGGATGGGCGTTGTCGCGAATTCTAAATTTGACTGTAAACGTGAATAAATATAATCCAATGCACGCGGGATGTTACATCGAATTACCGCAGGAAATTATGTTAAAGCGAGCGGTGATCAATGTACGATCCAATGACAATGCGTGTTTCGCGTGGTCGGTGGTCGCGGCTCTGCATCCGGCTGAAAGGAATACAAATCGGGAATTGTCGTACCCGCATTATACGGTGTTAAATTTGCAAGACATTACATTTCCGATGACGTTGAATCAAATTAAGAAGTTCGAACATCTCAACGACATCTCAATCAACGTCTATCAACGGTATCAAGAAAAAGGAGATTCTTCCGATACGGCTGACATCAAGATGGAGAAACACGCAAATCTATTGTACATGCAGGATCCGCGCGACGACACCGCGGGGCACTTTGCGTACATCAAAGATCTGTCCCGTCTTGTGAGCTCGCAACTGAATAAATATGGACATAAGAAATACTTTTGCAACCAGTATGTATTTTAACAAATTTTATTATTTCTCTTATAAAATTCACTTATAAAATTGTTTATTAAAAATATTTTCCGTTTGCAGATGTCTACATTACTTTAGTTCGTCTGAAAGATTGCAGTCACATACAACGGACTGCGAAAAGATAAACGATTGCGCCATCCGACTGCCGAGCGAGGACGACAAGTGGCTCGAATTCAAGAACCACACACGAATAAGGAACGACTTTCATCGTTTACGCGGACTTGGAGTGCGTACTACGGCGAATGGAATCGGCAGAGAGGGAAGACGCATCGTATACCTACCAGCAGTACAAGGTATTTAGCATCGGATATTACGTGCGATGCTCGTACGACGACGCGTTATCGGTATATCGATTTCGTCGTGGCGAAGACTGCGTTGCGTGGTTCGTTCGGCAACTCGAAGAGTTTGGCGCATCAAGTAAAAATTCTGTTATCCGCGAATGTCCCCATGGAAACATTGTCGAGAGAGCAGTGGGAGGCATATCGTAGCGCGACGCGTTGTCACATTTGCGAGAAACCATTTGCGTCAGACGACACGCGGGTACGCGATCATACCGGTTGTTACCGTGATCCCGCGCACTCAAATTGTAATCTAAATTATAAAGATTCATATTGCATTCCCATAATATTTCACAACTTATCCGGTTATGACGCGCACTTTATCATCACGGAAATAGCTACGGCGTTCGAAGGCAGGAGCGACGTGCTGCCGATAACAAAAGAAAAATATATTTCGTTTACAAAACACATTCAAGATACCACCGAGAGATCAGATTCGCGAAATTGCGTACGCTTGCGGTTCATAGATTCATACAAATTTTTAAATACCAGCCTTGATAAATTGGCATCTTTTCTAACGAAAGAAAAATTAAAAATTTTACGTTCCGAATTTTCCACGATATCAAACGAAGATTTTGACTTGTTGACGCGCAAAGGTGTCTCCGTACGAATACGTGGATCGCGCGGACAAGCTGCAGGACACGCATCTACCACCGCGAAAATCGTTCTATAGCTCGTTGACCGGTGACACGGTGTCGGAGAACGATTACGCGCACGCCGCGAATGTCTGGCGGTTCTCCATCCGAACGCTCGACGAATATAGCGATCTATATCTCAAGACCGATGTTTTGTTATTGGCCGACGTTTTCGAAAATTTCCGCGAAAGTTGCGTCGCGAGTTATGGACTCGATCCCGCGCATTACTACACATTGCCAGGTTTCACGTGGGACGCCGTGTTGAAACATATGCGCGTAAAATTTGAGTTGCTCACCGACATCGATATGGTTATGTTTATCGAACGCAGTATACGCGGCGGTCTTAGTCAATGTTCCGGCAGATACGCGCAGGCCAATAACAAGTACATGCGTTCGTACGACCCGTCGAAATCGTCATCATACCTTATGTACTTTGACGTAAATAATCTGTACGGATGGGCGATGTGTCAACCGCTGTCCTATGCCGAATTTCGATGGATGGAAGACATTGAGAACTTTGATGCGAGCGCGATCGCTCCGGATTCGTCTACGGGTTATATTCTCGAGGTCGATCTCGAGTATCCGCATCATTTGCACGATCGACACACTGACCTACCTTTCTGTCCGACGCGCGATAAATCACCCGGCACGCGGCAGGATAAACTTCTCGCGACGTTATACGATAAGAAGCGGTACGTCATCCATTATCGCAACTTGCAGCAATGTACGCGCCATGGTCTTCGTATCGCAAAGATATATCGCGTACTACAATTTGCTCAATCCGCCTGGCTCCGCGATTACATCGAACTCAATACACACTTTAGAACGTGTACGAAAAAACGATTTCGAAAAAAATTTACAAATTAATGAACAACGCGGTATTCGGTAAAACAATGGAAAATGTGCGCAATCATGTCGACGTTAAACTTTTGACCAAATGAGACGGACGGTATGGCGCGGAGGCAATGATCGCGAAACCAAATTTCCACAGCCGCAGCGTCTTTGCGGAAAACTTAATCGCCGTCGAACTGCGTAAACTCGAGGTAAAATTCAACAAGCCGATTTACGTGGATATGTGTATACTCGATATATCGAAAATCTGCTTGTACGAATTTCACCACGAATACATGTCACCGCTGTATCGCAAGAAATGTAAGATCATGTACACCGACACGGACAGTCTCGTATACCACATCAAATGCGATGATATGTACGAGGCGATGAAACGCGATATCGCTAGATTCGATACGAGCGATTATCCACCAGACAACGCGTACGGGATGCCTCTCGCAAATAAAAAAGTATCCGGTCTAATGAAGGATGAGAATAACGGTGCGATAATGACGGAATTCATTGGACTCAGAGCGAAGATGTACGCGGTGAGGGTGGACGGCAGAAAAGACATTAAAAAAGCGAAAGGTGTAAAGAATAACGTCGTAACGCGAACAATAACGTTCGACGATTATACGCGATGCTTGAATGAAGACATCGAAATGACTCGTCGCCAGTCATGTATAAGATCCAAGCTACACTAAGTATACACGGTGTCCGAGTCGAAAATCACTCTGAGTCCGTACGACGACAAACGATACATCGTACCGGATTCGACGGAGACGTTACCGTGAGGACATTGGCGGATTTGTAATATATATATATATATATATATATATATATATATATATATATACATTGTAATATATATATACATGTTTATACAATGTACATATATTTTTATATTTTTTATATAGTTTATATGCATGCATATATGCACGCATGTATGTATGTACATACCTATGTATCATATCTATGTATGTATGTATGAACGTATGTATTCTTGTACTTTTATACGATACTGTTTTATACGATACGATACTGTTATGTATGTAGTATAGATATATGTATTTTTTTATAGTTTTTATATGTAGTTTTATAATAAAATTTATTTTATATATAAAATTTATAATAGCAACCAAGATCTTGCTTGCTGAGGAATTAGCTTTAATTCTCTTCGATTTATTTAATGTATACTCAGCTTAATACATATATTGTTTATAATACATGTAGTTTTACATGTGTTCTCGTAAGTTACATACATGTATAGTTTAAAAAAATGTAATGGAAGAAAAAAATAATAAAAACTCTTTGTATACATGTATACAGTGTATATTTATTTTTTAAATACATTATAAAAATAAAAAAAATGAATTAAATCACACTGCTTTTGTTTATCCATGAGTTATGCGATCTATCGAATCCCAGTCACTTGACATAAACTTTGTCTCCCTTCCTGCGTAGCATTTTCTCCACGAGATGCACGTCCGGATGAGTCGCGCGATGCAATTCGTGCTCGTAGAACGCGCCCGCGACCGATTTTCCGCGATAGTCCTCGAGCAGATAAGTTACGGGATTAGTACGCTGCATTTTAACGATCTTAAACACCTCGGTGGTCCAATTTGGCGTGTAACCTTTTTCGAAAATTGTCTTGTACTTGCTCATCGATTCGTCTACTTTGAATTTTGCTGGACCTGCGATCTTTATCGCGCTGTATACCGTATCCAAGAGTCTTTTGGCGATCGCGGGAGTTACGTCAACGGGTCGCATGCCGATAGTGCGATGCTTGCGCGCGTTGTAATCTGACACGAGACGCGGTAGCGCGTCGACCCACTTGTAAGTGCCGTTGAACGTAAACATCTTCCACATGTCGTTTTTAAGTGTGTGATTGAATCGCTCGACGATCGATACCTTCAACACCGTATACGTGGAATAATGATTAACGTTGTGTTTTTTCAAGAGTTTTTGCACATCGGCATTGTAAAATTCCTTTCCCATATCCGTTTGCAAGTTTCTCAGACATCTTCCGCTCTCTCGAATCTTAGCGATAGCGTTAGCCGTCTCGCTTCCGATCTTGCTCTTGAGCGGTACGGCCCAGGCGTACTTGCTCAACGCATCGATGACGGTGAATATGTAGTGATGATCTCTGTTGAAACTCGAATACGGACGCATCTCGACGATGTCAGCCTGCCACAGATCGTCGTATCCCCGAATTATGACACGTCTTCGCGGAAAATTTCTTCTCGCCAGAGCGTGCAATTCCTCAACGAGTCGTCGCCTCTCGGAGCTAACATTTTTTTCACGTCCATCGGATCGCATGTTTCAACGATGTTTAATAGTAAATAAAATATACAATTTAAAATTGTTTTTTTCCTCACTGACGTTAATCGACTGGCTCGTTTCGTCGATACGCGATTAATTTATAATAATGCCGGCTTCGCGAAGTTCCTCGATGATCGATAGCATCTCTTTGTCGTGAGCGTTGTTACCAGCTCGGTGCGAAGCGTCGAGCAATCGGAGTCGATCCACCAGTTCGTTGGGATCGTCCCAATGTACGTAATCGATCTTGTTGTCGTTTAACTTCATGGCGGTTGGTATATTGCTCACGCCTGCACCCTCTTTACGCCCGCTACTTCCATACGTAGATACGAGCGGAGCGATGATGTTAATATACTTGGATCCCCTATTGTCCTTAATGGGATTATGGGCGCTGTGACGTCTATGAGCATTTGTTGTTAACAATATACTTTTATACGTTTGTTTGTCATCCTCGGTAAAAACCGCGTCATCGGGAAGTCTCTTGAAGATCAATTCGTACAATCCTGGTGTACTATTGTATCTCACATTGTCTATGATTATGGAGTCATTTTTGTCAACGTCAAATTTCTTGTCATCAAGCATCGCACCTGTTTTTATCGAAATAAACACCGTATACGCGATCAAATGTATCGTTTTTTCCATTATCATCGAGGAAAGGGCTTACGTATTTTTGCCCTAATGGTCCCAGCTGATTATGCAACGCCTCTCGACCTTGTTGCGTTTGCAGAGTCCGTTTGATGATTGTTTCGAATGACGGTTCACTGACGTCTTTTGTTTCGAAAACATCTTCCTTTTGCAGGAACAGCGGTGATTCTTTCGGTGGGTCTTTCGATGGTTGTATCGGTGTAGACTCGAACACGAGTGAATCTGACGCGGCTTTCAATTCTTTCGTTGTACGTCGTTTTTTAGACTGCGGCATTAATTTCAACCATCCAACATCCGTCCAATATGAATCTTTGTCAGTAGTAGTAATATCGTTATCGTTGTCGTCATCGCTGTCTTCACGTTTTTGTTTTTTCTTAATACCGAGATCCTTTGCTTCTCTTTCAATCGATTGAGATTCCTCGGTTTTTTCAACAATCTGTTTTAGAGATTCGACGATTGAAGCGTTTCTCCAACGCTGTATCTTTAGCTATTTTACCAATTTTCAAAGCGCGATATTTTTTGCGAATCGACTCGTTCGTTTTTCGCAATCTGTTTCGCTATTTTCTCGCGATCTTTGGTGTTATCCATGTTGCCTGCTCCACGTATCGACATCGATTAACCACGTTACGGTACCGCGAACGTATTAAATTCCTTTCTGTATCGCCCATTGATAAGCGGACTGTCCTTATCTATCACTAGAAATCCATATTCGCGTTGCCAACAATCGCGGCATAATGCACAGAATTCATCGTATGACATGTCGGTATTCACGTGATCGTTGTAAACATGTTTCAAGTTGGTACCATCCTGTTTGAACAGAATCAGCAGGTTCGCATTGTCGCGTATCAGATGTTTAGGTATCCTCGCGTACGTCTGACAGAGATAGAAGCAATCGACGTTCGAGTGGCGGCCCATCGAAAAGTATTCTCTCACAGCATCTTGCTTATCGCACGCAACGTCGTCGAAGACGAAGATCGAATTGGGACGTGCCTCGCTCGGTGGAATAACGTCACTGTTGTTGGAGAACGTAAAGTAGCCGATTTCTTCTATCGATGTCAACAAAGTTTCGAGATATCGATATTTTGGTTGTTGCAGTAATTTCGAGTATACGTACACGTTCTTGAAACGTACACCGTGCGGACTCTCGAGCAAGCTTATGAGAACGTTGGTTTTATCACAATTCGACGGCCCGCAAATGATGGCGCGTATAGTACTCGGTTTCACATTTCACCGTGCTTGCGCTCCGTCGCGATGTTTCTCATCATTCGCGCTCTCTCGTCACAATTCGCGACGCGTATCGTCAGCGGCTGCCGTACAAATTTCATGTTCGCACTGCGTTATCTAGGCTTCGATCGAACGCCTATTTATAGGCGCGCGAAACCACGAATCGCTCAGTAGCAAAATGTATCTTGTGCTGTCGCATCCCTCCGATATTCGGGATTTGAGCGCTGAGCAGTTGCAATATATACCGAAGGTCGTACTGTTACGCGTGTGCGGTAATTATATCGACCACGTGTGGGACAAGCTTCCGGAGTATATAAAGGCGGATTTGGAGGTTCAAACTTATCGTCGCTGCGTCGAGCATTATAATCAATCGTGGGATCGAGATCATATAGACGATCCTGCACCAAAGATAAAGGATTGTGGCCTATGCCAGCAGTAGCGTCAAACGAAGGCTACATTGGTCTGCTCAATCGAGCGATAAACGCGCTTCCTTTCGAACTACATATCCCCGGCTATCAGTTTTGCTGTCCGGGTACTCGGCTGAAAAAGCGATTAGCCAGAGGTGAAACGGGCATAAATCCATTGGACGCGGCGTGCCGTGAACACGACATTGCGTATTCTCAGAGCAACGATCTCACAGACACGCAGTGGACAAGGTACTCGCCGATAAAGCCCTAGGACGCGTCATCGCGAGAGATTCGGCTCTGAGCGAGAAAGTTGCAGCTGCAGTCGTTGGACAGTGATGAAAGCCAAGACCAAGATCGGCATGGGTATGAAGGAGAAGAAAAAAGCCGGCAAAAAAAAGAAACGAATACTTCCAACGGCGAAACGAGGTGGTGTGTTATCGATTTTGTCAATTTTGTGTGCTCTCGGGCTTAATCGGCGGAGCGGCCAGCGTGGTGAAAGCGGTAAACGACAGGAAAGTCGCGCAACGTCAACTCGAGGAACTGCAACGTCGCGCGATGGAAATGCGCGGACAGGGACTGTATCTCGCTCCGTACAAATACGGACGGGGACTGTATCTCGCTCCGTACAAACGCGAACGAGGAGTAACAGCGAAAAAAAGAAAAAAAGAAAAAAAACGCCAAAGAGACAATAAAAATACTTACGGGTGTAACCACCAACGTACAATTGGACCAGCTGGCGAAACGTATGCGCGTACCGTACTTTAGAGGCGTTTTTATGCGTGACGCATTACCGATTAGCGGCGCGCGTAGAAAAGAGAGCGGTATTGTAAATCTGGACGACACGACGGGTCCCGGTACTCATTGGATAGCGTACGCAAAGAGAAACAATCGCGTTGTGTACTTTGACAGTTTCGGTAATCTTCGACCGCCCAAGAAACTGATACGATATTTCGGAGACAATGCTACGATAGAGTACAATCGAACGTCCTATCAGACTTACGATCAGAGCGTCTGCGGACAGCTGTGCTTGTGGTTTCTTCTCCAAAACGGCCGACGCGCGTGAATTTATAAAGTCCGACAAAATGTTGCGACGTCTCAGTATTCGTCGAACGCTTTTTCCATCATGTCGCTGACGCTTACGCTGAGCGGGAAGAGCAGCGTTCTTGCAACAAATTACTCTCCAGTCATAGATTTGAGCGACGATGATTACGAGCTTGGTCTAACAATTTTGGAGACTTATCACACGATACCGAATGTAAACGCTTCGAACAATACATTTTATTTTGGCAAAGACGATGCAGAAATTATTATTCCCGAGGGTTCGTATGAACTGCATGCCATAAATGAATTTTTGAAACGTGAGATTTTACGGAAACGTCCGCGACACGACGCGCCCCGAGGGTAACGCTGGTGACACTGCGCGCGGCGGTAATGAGATTGGAGAATACCCAATAGTGCTCCACGCAAATTACAACACGATGAGGTGTGAGATTAAATGCGCCTACTGAATAAACTTTAACAAGTCTCATAACATTGGATCGCTGCTGGGTTTCTCGAGGAGTATACTGCAACCGCGAAGGTGGCACGAATCGGACGTGTCGATCAACATAATGAACGTAAACATTATCCGTGTAGAGTGCAACGTGACCGCGGGCGCATATAGCAACGACAAAAGTGTGCACACGATACACGAATTTTCGCCGAGCGTGCCGCCAGGATATAAGATATCGGAAAGGCCGATGCAGATCATTTACCTGCCAGTCATCGTACGGAGCATTACGGAGCTAACGATACGCATTGTTGATCAAAACGGACGATTGCTCGATTTCAGAGGAGAAGAGATCACCGTCAGATTGCACGTACGCCGGCGACAGCAATAACGCGAGCGTGACATTTGAGATGCTCGTATTGAACGAAGCGAAGCATACGCAGAGAGATAACGCATCTTTTACAAAGAAAACATCGATCGACAATATTCGCTCATCCGGCGTCAAGAAGAGGAAGAAACTTAACGCGTCGAAAAATTTTTACAAGCTTTAGGATTCGAGGTGCGCAACTTGTGAAATGACTGATATCCTAAACATCGAAGACGAGCCAATCTTTGACGATCGCATCGTTAAGATTGAGACTCATGCGTACAACCCGTTCGCCAATGCGACGTTCGGGTACAGCGATGAGATAAGAATACTTATACAGCAACAGGATTTGTACACATTGCCGTACGAAAGCTTTCTATATATCGAGGGAAAACTAACGAAGAACAGAGTTGTCGAGAAATCTGATGTGGTGTTGGGAAATAATTTTGTCACGTTCCTGTTCGATGAGATTCGATACGAGCTTGATGGTGTGGAGATTGATCGTAACAGAAACGTGGGCGTTTCCGTGGGCGGGTAACCAGCACGCTCAAACATTACGTAACGACATCATCCGACAGAAGCGTGATTCTAAGGAATACCGGCTGGGATGCGCATACTAGCGCGGATGGATATTTTAACTTTTGCGTACTTCTCTACGCACTGTTGGGATTTTGCGAGGATTACAGACGCGTGATAATCAACGCTCGTCACGAGTTGATCTTGATACGATTTTGTAACGACAACAATTGCCTGATGGGAAATTCGGCGTTGGATCTCGTGATCGACTTATTCAAGATACAATTGCGAATGCCGCACGTATTATTGAGCGAGATAAAAAAACTATCGATGCGCACTTTGGAGAGCGGACGATACTTGAGCATAGCTTTTCGCTCGTGGGATCTGTACGAGTTTCCGCTGTTACAGCGTACAACCAAGCATTCGTGGGCCATCAAGACCGCTACTCAGCTCGAGAAACCGCGATACGTCATCTTTGCTCTGCAAACAGGTCGCAAAAATGTCATGGCTGAGGACACGAGCCGATTCGACGACTGCAACTTAATCAACGTGAAACTCTATCTGAATTCGGAATGTTATCCGTACGACGATATGAATCTTGATTTCGACAAAAACAGATGGTCCGTGTTGTATGAAACGTACGCGCGTTTCTGCAAGGGTTACTACGGATACGAGTATCTCGAGCCGAGTCTCACCGTCACGTCTTTTCTACATAACTGTCCATTCGTAATCATCGATTGTTCTCGACAAAACGAATCGGTCAAGAGCGCAACCGTGGACGTGAGATTGGAATTTGAGACTAAGGAGAACTTTACCGATGAATACTACCGTACTGTCTCATTATACACGATCGCGTGGTTCACTACAATCCGTTGACCAATGTTGTACGCAAGATCACCTAAGAGCATCGCTGGCACATGAGAGAGAGAGAGACAATAAAATCTACGATACATCGAAATCGACCGCAGTCTCGAAAAATTGCTCATGGTCGTGCCAACGTTCGTAGACCTGCAAGGTTTTCTCGTTGGAGGACAGTTTGTTGTAAAGGAGTTTGCCGCTCTCAGAAAACGGACCGTTCTCTCTCACTACATTTTTGCAAGCCCTATACCATGGCATTTTCTCGCAAGTGCTGACAAGTCTCGCGCACGCTGGGTGATACGTCATCACCATAGACTGCGATGGGACGACGGAACGATTCCATACAGCAAAGCTAAGAGTTTGATTACAAAGGCTGTGCATGGAACGGAAGAAGACGACGACGACGACGATAACAGCGATGCTGTCGTATGTGTCAAGAGACACGAAAAACGACAATGGCTGTGGAATTTGCTTCTGGACGATAAGCGCGTGTACATCAAGACTCTGGATGCTGATTACGAAGACGTAGATTCTCTAAACAATGGACTCTGGATGCTGATAATACTATGAGATGCGGATATCACTATACTAGCGCATTACGAAATGTATTCAAATTATTTAATTGGTGGTCAGATAACCATGAATAAAATAAATATGATATACGAATTATGTTTTTTTATTCTTTTTCCCCGCCATCCAAACACAAATTGCTAAAACATATTTTTATACTCTTCTGTAAAAAAATCTTCTTTTTACAATACATATAAACACATATATAAACACATGTAATTCAAAAAAGTCAAAAATCATTACGGATACGAAGAGTCTGGAGGAAGGGAGAGAACCGCAACGGAAGAGATAATACGAGAGAGATATTTATTTTTTTACTCGGCGGCGGTGGCGGCGGCCGCGGCGGCAGCGGCCCCCCCTCCCTGACGTCATATCCACGCGCAATTTTTTATATCATCTTCGCCGCCCATTTTGTTTATATCGCCTTGCTATCTTATCCTATTTGTTTATCTCACCTCGTTTCGTCTTTCTTCACTACCCCCCTCCCCGTGACGTCATGTCCTTCGAGTCGCAATTTTCTATTTGTTTATCTATATATTTATCTACTTGTTTATCTATTTGTTTATCTATTTGTTTATATTCACCGAATCCTACTATCTTATCTACCCCCCCCCCCCCGCGGCTCAGTTCAAAGGATCGCCGCCTCTGACTTTCCCCTCCCCTCTTCCCCACGCCATCCGTTCCCCCCCGCACACCCGCACCCCCCTCAACGCTTCTGAGTTAGAATCGGTGTAGTATACCTACTGAGAAGCCTTGATTTTTTCAGCTCCAGTCAAATCCGGCTTGTCGTTTGGGTAGCTCTTCGGTTGGCAACACACACAGAGCAATACTTCCAATTTTCAAATAGGATTTTCAACCAGTCCACCAATTTTTAGTTGGAATAGTTAATAATACGAATGTAGTCAATTTTGATTTCGTTAGCTTGCTTATCTGCTCCGCACCTGTGATAAACAAGTCATAAGGATGAGCTTCTCATTGTATTGCTACAGGGCGTGCGGCCACGTGTATTCCAAGCGATCCGTGATTCACCGCCTCGCGACTATTACAAGATGGGAAAGGAAGTTTGAATTAATAAAGTTCACTTTTTTCATAAAACAATCTTGTTATTTCGTGAATAAAAATATACGCGAGTACATAAACCATGCAAATGTTTGTCGCGAATGTGAACAATATCATGAATGAAGGTTGCGTTTGTTTGACAATCAATATGAATCATTTATATACTCACTTTAATTCCGTGTAAACTTTTTCACAATACATAATACAATTATTTATATATGTGAAAAGTGAAATTCTAATATTAGGATTTTAAACAGACAGATATAATTAGCCATGTTCCCAGGAAAACATTACAGTTACGGAAGCATTTATTTAAATCTTTAATTTTGTTCTCAAAAAACTAATGATAATATGGAAACTTTTTGACAGTACTAATGTTACGTCCGTGTTCAGGACGAAAGATAATATCTCTCGTCAGGAGGAGGAGAACTCGGGTGGACGCACGGAACCTCTCCTGTTCTCGCGGAACGACGTCGTGATGCCGATCCGCGAGTCGAACGCGCATTAAGGGGACAGGGATCGGGTCAGCGTCGGCGACGTTATTACCCTTGCCTGCGCCCGCGCTATCGGTGGTCCGTTTTAGGTCAGAGAATCGAATCTCTTTGACCAGGGATGGACCTAGTGCGATCCTCAGGGAGCCGGGAACGGCGCGGGGTCAAGTCTAGGAGAGAGAAAAAAATTTAAGACCGAATTTTGATCAACTAATTTAATAATAAATAATAAAAACGAGTTACAATTTTCTGTTCGTGTACATTAAAAAAGAGTTAAGGTATTTGTTACAAAGAAAAGTCTTATACATAAAAAATATAAAAATAACCGCGGACAAGGAAAATCTGGACTTATATACCCAATTGCTCTAGTTGGGGTAAAAAGTTGGTGATCGCGAGCATGTCTATGGGATCGGGTTGCAGGTGTGGAGGAGGATTAGGGTGCGCGGTGCGGAAAGCCTTGATTGGGACGAGGTAGGGAAGAGGATCACGGGAAATATACATAGGGACGGTATCGGTTATTTCGTGTCTGGAGATTTGGTCCCAAAATTGCTTGTCGGGTTTAAATTTTCGTGGGATGAAGAAGGTGCCAGGAGGTGGATGGGTGGGAGAGCGAGGAAATTGACGGACGAGGTAAAAAAACTTCTCCACGTCGAAGTTTTCTGGAGTACATTGGTTCTCGAATTCGGCCGCGGAGCGGAGGGCGGAGGCGTACTGATGCAGCGAGATGTTGGCTAGTCCCGGCTCTACTTCTATTAATCGCTCCGCGAGTTCTTCGGCGTGGCAGGTTTCGCGACGAAGCCGCTTATTTGCTTTCTCTCGACGGTGTCGCAATGCCCGTTTCGTTCGTCCGTTCCGAATGGCATTTGTTTGGTTCACTATATAAATGAGAGTCAGATAAGAGAGAAATTGAGGAATCGAGATAAGGCAGCTTCACCGAATCAATCGGCGGCTTGCCCGGTTGGAATGTTGTGGAATCGGGGGAGGCAGCTTCACCGAGTTAATCGGCGACTTGCCAGGTTAGAAGGTTGTGGAATAGAATATTGTGAAATCGGGGAAGGCAGCTTCACCGAGTTAATCGGCGGCTTGCCAATTTGGAATGTTGGGGTGTTTTTAAGATAAATAAGTAGAAAGAAATAAGTAGAGGTCGCGAACCAAACTGCCAGTTACCGCGGGGAAAAAATGATAAACTTGGACTTACTTTTGTTATAGCGGCCGCTGGTGATGGTCGAGGAATGGAATGGCCAGGCTGGATCGTTGAATTACTCGAAAATAATAAAATCGCGCACAGATTCTAACTGTAACAATTTCGGATGGTGCTGACCGTGAATGTAGCGATGAAGCAGGAAGAAGAGAGCGATTCGCTCCAAGTCGCGGTTTTTAAAGGGTTCCGGAGAGGTGGGAATATCTGAGGGCGTGATGGATTTCCGTGTTGGCTTGTCAAATGATAGTTTAGGAAAATTGTGAATATAGAGGAAGGAGGGGAGCGGTATTCTGTGAATTGTGGTTGTGTTTACATTTCCAGATTTCCCAGCGAATGATAGAATTAGTTTTAATATAGATAGATAGAATTATTAATAAAAATTCTCCCGCTAGTTCACACTCTCAATCGCTCATTGGTGTACCCCGCCAACGGCTACTAATCGGTTCTTCTTGATTGGTGCTTTTTGTGTTTCCCCACCAATGTGGGGAGTGTCATCCCCGAACGATCCAACGCGTTTCCTATCCGTTAGGGATTTGCTTTTGTAAATATTAATTTTTATTGGTGAGTCATAAACCTGTCGGCGCCGACAAGCCGGTTTACCAAGTGTTTTTTTTTGATAGTGAGACATATCTCGAGAGAAAGTTTGTTTATTTAAGGTTTTTTTTTTGTTTGATCGTTCGAAGTGCTCCGTTTATGGGTTAGCAGCCGTTAATTTTTTGTCTTCCCGAAAGAGAAGAATTCGTGAAGTCCCCCGGACGTAACACTAAGTTCATCATCGCTTTAAAAAATAGAAAAACTAATTTTACTTATGCGATAATTTTTACTTTTGTAATTATGTAATTATTGTAATTATTTTTAATGTCGTTTCAATTTTATATATCAATGTTAACATTAACTCATAGATTTCAACTTGTTTCATACCCTTGTTTCATTTATTATATATCATTTTGATTTGAACTTATTTTTTACTTATCTGAATTTATTATTATTAAATTCTAGAATGTGACCAGAGAGATTTTTCAGAATTATAAGACAAATTTCCGGAATAATGGTCTTTACTTAAAATTCATTTACAATTTGTTATAGGCTGCTATTCTTCCTTGTAACAGGAGAGATATTGTCCTATCGCTTAGGGACAGAAAGAGGGAACGGTCAATACACAATATGTATGTGCACATTGCGGACACGAAGATAAGAATTCTCTTATTATTCTCGATATTAAAATATTTTAATGTCTTTCAATAGTCTAAGAACGATCTCTTAATTTAATAATAAAATGAAAAAAATAAAATAAAATGAAATAAATAAAATGAAAAAAGTGGTATTATCTTTATCTGAGAATAAATTAAGTATCTCAAACAGCACAGATGATCGTGAATTAAACAAAATTTCTTTTCGGTAATTCAAAAAGAATTTTATAAAAGTATATATTTTGACTCCTGTGGAATTAAATTGAAGTTACTCCGAAAGAGGTTCTTTTTTTATGAATAATGAGTTCGGAAAGAATCGCTCATCCGCGAATAATATATAGTTTCATAGATAGATAGACGCGACTGAGTTCCATTTCTTATAACTAGAAACCATACTAAATAAAATAAAAGGCACTCTATTTTGAAATTTTTGAATTATGTTCTAATGAAATAATAATGAAATGATACCTTAATATCTCATTCTAGCATTCCCAGTAATGTCTAAATTCATAAAATTGATCTCTGATAAAATAAAATATTATATTTTGACAATACAATTTGATAACACAATTAGTTCTGTGTAACAATTAATTTATAGACCTAATATTTCTCTGAAAGATAAATTTATTGTGTATTCATTAGATATATTCTTTAAAGCTATTTCAATTTTATTATAAATTCTTATAAACTATAAAATTTTCTTTTGTATTTAAAAAAGAAGTTAAGACATAAAGATGAAATCCCATGGAACTTTTATGAACATTTTTAGACTAGAAATAGAATAAGAGAAGAATATACAATTTCACAATTTGGAAATTCAAAATGAATTATTTTTTTGATTCTCTATGCTATCTGGGTATATTATTAATAAATCCATATTATTAATAAATCCCTGTATGTAATGCGCTACAGTTATTTTTGCAATAAAATATTCTTTTTATTACTATCTGTACTTTTACGTTGATCAAATTCTGTACTGATTTCTTTTAAGATCTCTTTTATTACTTCCGATTAATTTGAATCAGTTGAATCAGTTATTCTATTAAAGTTGGCATTGAATCGAATTTGTCGAATAAAAGCGATTGGTCAATTCCAATGGAATAGTCGGCCGAGTTAGACAAAAATGGTGAAAGTAACTCTCTATATAACAGCGAAATAAAAGAACAAACTAAAAGAAAAATGATAATAATAAAATAGTAGTGATACTACAAACGGCAGTGACAATAAAATTCATGGGAGTGGCGGCATTGTTATATTTGACTCTTAATTATTATTTTACGGATCATACATTCAGAAAATGAATGGAAAGAAAAAGAAACATAAGTACAGCTTTGTATTTATTACAAATGTAACAATACATCTTCCGCTCATCATTCTAATTGTAAGTGCGTTCGGACTCCGTGCCCGAAAATAGCCGATGTGCACCGAATGCGCCGACCGTTGCGCGCGAAAATACGCATCCGTCACGTGTTTGCCGAAAACATCGCTGACGACTCGCAATATTTTGCGACTCGCGAAGGGTGTATAAACCCGACCGATTCCTGGTAAAGAGCCCAGACTGATCCGATCCTTCGATTTGTCTCTGTCTCCGACCGATACCAAGTAACCGAGTTCAGGCATTCCTGATCTCCGCCGAGCATACTTGACACTTGTATCATCCTCTATAAAGTGAGAAAAGAAATCGAGTATTCTCAGTCTCCGTCAAGTATACTTGTCTTTTGCTTCTCCGAGACCGAGCATTCTCATTCTCAACATCTTTTCTAGATACACGAGCAAACGAGACAACATTCTCAGTCCCCGACAAGCATACTTGTCTCTCGTGCAGAAGGAGCATTTTCACTCCACATTCAAAATCACACCGCGACAGCTAATCGTACGGTGCATCCCACGGGCCCAATTTATTATTTTTCCAATTTATTATTTTTATAATTATACTTGGTGATCTTAGTTTTATAAAAAGAAGATAAGAAGGGAAGGCATGTGGCCACGACGGGGTCCGATCACGAATCAGTCATAAAAATCCGCAATTATTTTGCGAAAAATATTATCTCAGCCAGGAATCGAATCTGGATCTCCTGCTTACTGGGCAGACATCTTATCCTTTCGACCACAGAGGCATAAGTAATGATATTCATCGCAAATAACGTGTTTAGAATAACATGTCAACAATTCAATGATACACATATATACATACACTACAATATACATATATACATGTATATTCTCGAATCCCCACGACTGGTAGAGATGATGGTCCTATTCTTTCGATGGATGCAGGTCGGACCGTAACGATGACACTCCCTAACGCCACTCTTATCGCTGAGAAACGTCTTTATTTCAAGCTTAGGAAACTCAAGAGGACAATTACACTCGGATAGTAAACTATCTCAGAGATGTCTCAGATTTTATAAAACTAAGTTCGGAATCTAGTACGAGCAGTAGGACACTAACTCCTTCAACAGGTACTAGATTTTGCATATAGCACAGCCAATCGTCTACCCGACTGTCCGACCAGGCCGCGAGCCTATCGTCCGCCCCGACGCACGCGCCCGATGTTTCAAGTGCGCACCGCACACCTTGCGCATATACCGCCAACCCAATGTACGACACGTATTTCCTTTGTACTTATCCTAATAAGAACTTAATATATTTAAAACAAAACCTGAATCGCACAAATTCTGTACCTAAATAACTACCGAATTCGGCAAACTGACAAGCACGTCCGCGCATTCGAAATAGCACGACACCGCATGACGAGGACGGACCGTTATACGAATAATGTCTTTTTATATTTGTAATGATTATTAGATATCTTTTCTTTACTGATACATGTCCATATAAGAATTTTATGTTTGATATTTGAGAACAAGATACAATAACTTTTATGTTGATCTTATATCTATAAAAAGCATTCATTAATAATTTTCATTTAGATTCTTTTGTCAATCTCAACAAGGATTCATTTGTTGATCTTGACATTGTCTTTTGTGTGGTTAATGTTGTTACTGTTGCCGCCATCCATGGCTCGTGTCATCATATCATGTCGCAATTCGTACCAGTGCCATTCTCGCGGATTCTATCACTATGACCAATATTGTCATTCATGCAGTCCGTACTATTGGCTCTTTTATTGTTACCAACATCAACATCAATGTCGATGCCGTCACTATCAATCCTCTAATTAATTTTAGGATTTTCCCTCTCTATTTTTCATCTCTCTCTATCTTCTCCCTCTCATCCCTCTATATGTATGTACATATACATATATATATATATATATATATATATATATATATATATATATGTAGAATATAAACATTTAGACACACACATATACACTTGTGTATATATTACTATTTTTATATCTATATTTATTATTATTTATTATTTTCTTGTTTTCTTGTTTTGATAAAATGAAGAACAAAAGGCAATCACTTATATCCAATAGGATTGCTTTTTAATTTTATCTTTAGCCGATTATTACTGGAGTTAAGAAGGAAAAAGAAAAAGAAGAAAATGAGGACGAGGACAAGGAGAAAGATTATGGTCGTGGACAATAAAAATTTTACGTAGAGAAACTTAATTGTCTCACTTAATAACTATGTCTTATTTTTGTCTTATTTTTAGATTTGAATGTTCACTTGATATTTTCGTACAATTATGCTGGTATGTCTTTGCGTGGTCGGATAATATACGGTACGGAAGCGGGGACGTAGGTTGGGAGCTCGGAAATGCTCGTCGGATGCCGGGAAAAGAATTTGCAGACGCCTGGATTTGATTAAAATACAATAATTAAATTTATTTTAAAACAAATGTTTGCAACAAAAGATGGTTTTATCTCTCGTAGTGCGACGCTTGTGCACGCTTTGTCTGTATTTGAGATATTCGCAGCGCGGTCGGACAATGAATGCGACGGTGTATACTCGCGGGATAGCACGTGGGTCGGATACGCAGCGCATTGCTAGGCAACCACAGACTTTCGAGACACGTGTTTTCGCGCGTCTAAGGAAAAATTCCGAGAACGCTCCGACTTTTCGTGTGCGAGGAGCCGAGAATATCGAGAGTGCTCGATATCCTTGTTGGAGGGTGAAAAATCCGAAAATGCTTCGACTTTTCGGTCCAGAGGAAACGAGAATACCGCGAGCGCCCGGTATCTCGCAGGAGAAAAGTCCGAGAACACTCCGACTTTTTCGGACAGGAGAAGACGAGAATACCGCGAGCGCCCGGTATTCTGTAGAAGAAAAGTCCGAGAACTCTCCGACTTTCCGGACGGAAAGAAAACGGAATACTGAGAACGCTCGGTATTCCGTGGAAGAAAAACCCGAGAACACTCCAATTTTTTGAGTGAAAATAGAACGTGAATATTGAAAACGCTCGGTATTCAGAACGAGAGAATTCTCACGTCGTTCGGATTGAATCTGTGATTCAGAAACGGACGGGTCGGATGATCGGACAGGTCTGGTTCCTTTCCATAAAATTCGCCAGGTTTATATATTTATTTTTGTGCGCACGTGTCAATACGCGATTTGTTAATACATTTTAAAAACAACTGATCTGTCATGCCGTCGGCGCGTGACAAATCAGCAGCGCGCGTGTGTTCGCTCGGTCAAAGTCAGGGATGTTCGGCCCCGGATGATGCGGGCCGTATAGCATAGTAATGGAGCTTTATATATGCTCCGTTACAGAAGATTCAAACTTACAGTGTGAAAATTGTTTGCATAGTCACTTATTTTACTTAGATTTTTCTTTCATTATCCAGCTTATTAGAGAATTTATTTCATAATGATAATAAGTCGTATCTCTGATAGTGATGCTCGGCATTCCGTAATTTTCTGGCAGCTTATGGGCTAGATAAGCTTTTTCCATTTATGACAGGACTTATAAATTGCTTTACTGATGACTAGGAAGATTTTTTCTTCTGCTTAATCGATTACACTTACGTCGCAATTACAATGATTTTGACAAATGTGGTCTTTAACACATTATGATTTCTACTTTGATTTTTTCTTACCATCATTGAATAATAGTTTATTTAGCACTTTTTGTAATTCAGCCAAGGCTCTGACCTCTTGATCAAATCAGACATATTATTATTGCATAATTAAATGATGGATGGTTGGACGCATTTGTGACTTCCGCGCGCTTATATTTTCGGAATTGTTCGGAACGTAAATCACGATTTCAGCGATCCAACATTTCTATAAGACTTTTTGATTTTCTGTAACTTGCACGATTTATGAAATTTCATGCGTGATTGCTGTTACACGATTTGTTACTATACGATTTTTGCATAATTGTAGGATTTTTGCATAATTTTCGGACTACAACAGTGTCCGAATTTTCCATCATATAATTCTTAATTATAATTTTTTCGAAAATATTGTTACGCAAAAAAATATTTTTCAGTAAAAAGATTTTGTATAATACAACAAGGATATATTTTTATTACATTTTTTTTTTACATCTTCAATGCCTTTTTTCGTATATAAGTATGTATGTTTTACTAATACTAACTATAAATGTTTTTATTACGTATTTGCTACTTACTTAATACGTTCTTCTCCATAAAAATGTGAATCTTTATTAATACTTTATTTATTGTAATATGTTACCATTGTATTACAATGCAATGTTATAATATTATGTTTAATTGCAGGATGATTATTATGATTAGCCAAAAGATGATAGCACTGTGAAGTAAGACATAGATGCCTGCATAACCTAATAAAAAATAAATACTTACATAAATACTTACATAAGTACATAACAAATTTAGTTGTAAAAATCGATAAAATGATCAAAATGGTTTTAAATATATTTTAAGAAGTTTTAAAGATAATATTTTGTTATTTTCAAGAAATTTTAAGAATAATATTTTGTTATTTCCAAAAGGCTATAATCACAGAGATAATAAGTTTAGTTAAAAATAAGCCAATTAAAAAAGTGATTGCATAGAAACTGTCAGGCCACTGTCAAAAATGCGCCACATTGCATGATTTCGGGCATATATTTTCAAGCAATCATACACTTAAAGCTTTGATCGAAACATATAATGAATAATCCGATTAACAAAATGTAGAATTTAAAATTTTGTAGGAACGATTATATTAATCAAACCGCGCACGGAAAATCTGAAACGGAAAATTATGTGTTGCGATAAGAAAAATGTCACAATTATTCAGTTCTATCTCTTTTTGAAATACGAAAATTTAAAAGATACTCTTTTACAAAATATCCTTTTACAAAATTTCATCAATAGAATATAATGAAAAGATTGTAACAATGCAGACATTGTTAATTTTGCTTAATTAATAATTGGAACACCGATAATTTTGGTGACAGATCACCAGTTGCGCAAATAAGACAGTTTCGTCGATAATACTTGTAAGCGCCTGGGATTAGAAACAATACTACCACAACTTCTATCACCAGATCGCATTCTATCGCACTATCCTCCTATCATTTCTACTGTTTCCAAAATTTTCCTTTCGTCCGTCTTCGTTAGTAATAATTAAAGGAATAAGGCACTTCTTATCTCCACCATATAGAGCACTGAAATTCTCATTACAAACTACTATCACGGACAAGGAGATAAGACGCTCCTTATCTCTGCCGTTACCGGTAACGGTTATACTCTGCTTGAAAACTCGATAGAAAATGCTAAGACGTTTCTTCATTAATACTGATTATTCTGATAGACTATTAACTTATCTAAATGTCGAATGTTTATTTGTTAAACATTTCGCCGCTTATTATTAACTTATCAATGGAAAAGAAGAAGAGAAAGAGGAAAGGATAGAAGAGTGAGAGAGAGAGAGGGGGGAGGAGGGAGGAAGGAAGGGAGGGAACAAAGATTCTCTTCAGATTTCGTTTGCATTTTAGGATTCCCTTAAAAAAGTTTTAATACGACTCGGACACATCAACTTTTTGTACGTTAGTATTTGGTTTTAAGATCGCTCTTGTTGCAAGGCAACTTAAATAATGTAACCCGACCTCGTAACATCGCTGATTAGCCAGAATCCCAAGGATTCTGACTAACTCAAGAATTATTAAATAAGAAATTAAAATAAGTAATTAAAATAAAATAACGCGCGCCCTTCCCGATTGCAATGAACTGATGTGCAATTCAACAAGGACGCTGACTCCGATAACATCGTATCAAAACGCTGACGTATCAAACAACATTTCGACACGAGGATGCGCCGAGGCCGCGTAACAGCGGACCGATAAAAGTAATGAGAGGCGCTCAGCTCAACTCATAGGCTCGGACGCACAAGTGACGACGCGTAGGAATATTAAGGAAGTATGATAATTCGTGAGTGACTCGGAAATAACGAACACTCATGTTAACTCAATAAAGTACTTTAATTTAATCTTGCAGTGAAATTGTAGCGTCTCTTCCCCCTCGTCACTTTCCCCTTGGTTGCGTCCGGAGCGGCAACACTCTATATAATTTAAAATTAAATTATAAAATCTATATGTTATAAAAGGATATCATAGATAAGACATGATAGTGCACCATATTACATCATACAATACTGAGACTATTTTAGAAATTAAATGTTTGTTGATGGGAAGAAGATATAAAAAATAATAGTTCATTATTATTATTTAATATATCAGATATTTTATAGTATACAATTAAAAACATAATTTTATCAATTTTATTCATTACAAGTTGACTCTAGTTTTTCATAAATTATTTGTACAGTTTAATTTTAGTACTATTTTACACATCTGACTTTTTTATTATACATAGCTAAAAGCACAATACTTATTTCAGACTTCATTGACAATTTAATGTTAATTTTTAAATGTTAAAATTTTTTTATTTATTAAACTTTGTATTTTTTAAACTTTAATTTACTATTGAGACGAAATAAATTGAATTTTTTTTATTTCGTTATTGTTACATCCAGCCCAGAGTAAATTGTAAAATTAAGAATTAAGAATTTAAATGAAAATTGAACGGGCTCGAAAGGACGAACTGCTGCTCTCTCGAGAGCCAGGCATGGAAACGTGATTTCGAGTCGAACGCACTGTTTATGTCTCGACACTAGGTCAACGATAAAGAATCGTTATGACGCCTCGCTGTAGACGTACGTTCGTCGATCGTTTTTTGGTAAAGAAATTTAATTCTTATTACCAGGGAAAGACCTCGTGCAATCAATGGAATGGGAAAAGAGATCTTTTTAAGAGAGTAAAAATAAAAATTTAAACATTGCTTTTAATTAATAAAATAAAAATATACATAATATGTAAAAAAAAGATAGAAGAAACAAGAACAGAAATATTTGTGTAGATGTGCGTGCGTGCGTGCGTGCGTGCGTGCGTGCGTGCGTGAGTGCGTGTGTGTGTGTGTGTGTGTGTGTGTGTGTATGTGTGTGTGTGTGTGTGTGTGATATGTCGCGAATGTACACAGGCCATCTGATAGAATCAGGTCTTATGAGGGAGAGTATGAATCTATGAGTGAATCTTTGGTATAATAATCCTACTTGATAATACAATTAATATTCTCTGGTTAATTTAAACTAATGATTACATAATAAGGAAAATGAAGGAAAGATTACAAAAATATATAATAAGAAAAATAATAAGAATTGTATATAGCATGTGTATGATGACAGAAGATTAATACATGAGAGTTAAGGAGGGGTGTATTCTTCATGTTTCTCGGGAAGTGGAGTGATTAGGTCAATAGGATAGGATTCTTTATTTTCTAAATCTAAATCTTCAAAGAGAGATTCATCATCTCGGAATAGAGGACCTGGGGCGTAGAAATCTAAAAGGCATTCTGCATCGGATGTACGAGAAAATAACTAGGTGCGATCGGTTGATATTGACGTTGTGTCGGAGCGAAAGGAGGAATAGAGTTAGATAAAGATGCTGAAGGTTGGTTTAAGAAGGATTCAGGAACAGTAATAGTTAATGTTGATGGTTCGACTGGCTCTTTCGCTATCTGCTTAAGACTTCTTGGTTCGGCCCTGACATTTCCGGTGATTCCAACTATGACGACGATGGGATCGTTTTTTAATATCGCGTTATCGAATTTTAGAAGCTGGGACTTCCGTTCGATTCATTAGGAAGAAAAGGATTGATCAATGAAGAGAGATATGAATGCGTATGAATGAAAAAAAGGAAAGATCAATCAGAAGCTCAGACTGGTTAAAAGAGAGAGAGAGAGAGAGAGTGAGAAAAGGAACCAGGAACCAAGTAAAATTCTAACTAGTTTAATGAGAGAGAAAAAGAAAAGAAAAAGTAGATTAGAGTGTCATGGAGCAGAGGAAAGAAATAAAAATCTGAAATTTATAATTGACTGATAATTAATAAATGAACTCACTGTTGATTAGCTGGGCGGCTATTTCGAAAGAACAAGTCTTGGCTTTTCTTCAGAGAGTTGGGATCTTCGTGCACTGAGTCGAAGTGTTCGAAAGGTTGATTGAATGGATAGAATGAATGGATTGATGGAAGTGACACTAATGAAAAATTACTTAATAATGCTGCTGCGATTCGGAAGCAGCCCTATTTATATGGGATGATCAGCGTCCGAATCTTGATTGAGGGGCAAGAGCGATGGCAGGAACTCTGGTGTGTGTGTGTGTGTGTGTGTGTGTGTGTGTGAGTGAGTGAGAGAGAGAGAGAGAGAGAGAGAGAGAGAGAGAGAGAGAGAGAGAGAGAGAGAGAGAGAGAGAGAGAGAGAATAGGATGTTTACATTAGATATCTCCTTCGCTTCTGCTTGGCAAGGTGGCAATATTCAGACTTACGACGACTCTAACTCTGGACTAATAATAATAATTCTTTGCGTATTCTTTTTTAAAATTCTTTTAAATTTTTTTTTAAATTACGAGTATCATTATAATAGTCAGAGCAGTTGCAAATCTTTCTCTTGTTTCTTGAAATTCAATATAATTCAGTATCTTATCAATAAAAAAAGAAATCAATATTCTTATATGAAGAAAATTGTTATTCGTTTTTTTGGAAAGAAAAGAATTATGGAGTTTACTGGACGTAACACTGTGAAAATTATTATTAATACCGTTTAGAATTAAACTGATTTCAACAAATTACGTTTTCAGAAAGGATATCTTAACTTCTCAATACCTTCCAAAAAAGAGGCATTATTATTGGACAGAGCGTTCTTATTATCTCATCTAAAATATCATGAAAGAAATTTAAATTTAGTGATTTTTCTTTGAATGATTATCCTCTCAATTTTATTTTTGATAATATTTATTCAAGATTAATATTTCTTTTTAAACGAAATGACGTACCAATAATTTTAAATACTTCCTCAGACATCGCATAAAACAAAATGGTTTACACTATCTTTTATTTCGAGAACTGCTATCAAATTAAAAAAAATTATTGATGATTTTGATACTAAACTTGCATTAATGTGAATAAGTATTAGTATATGTATCTATATTATATAAGTTAAAAGGGTTGATCAGAATTCATAAGATGCCCTCCTAGCATATTTTGAAAAAAAAACGTAATTTATAAGATCTACTATAACAATTGCGACGCGTGCCATGTTGAACAAACCATAAAACAATTAAAAATGAACATTAAAGACTTAAAAATGAACATTAGAATCACACTCGTAGAAATATTAAAACGTATTCGATAATTACTGAACACATAGAATGAATTGTGATCATGAATTTGCCTGGAATAAAGTTAAAATTTTGGATTACATAATCTACGAAAGCGATTGATTTCCAAAATGCTTTTCATTAAAAGACAGAATAATATTTTAAATTCATAGTCTGATATTGAATATTGACATAACGCCTATGCAGTGATGCTAATTCAATTTCAAGACAAGAGTCACGAGAGAGTCAAGGAGTGGAAATGCCGCACACAACGAGAAAGCATGTCCGTGAGAGTTCGGAAGTTTGACCGGCATCGGATAATAGACGAGGCTAGCAAACTTAGTCCTGACTCTTTCGCTCTTTATTCTCACAACTAACCTGCTCGTTCGGCGATTCTGACTTCTGACCATCGAAACGATCGCGCTTTACGATATAGGCTATGTTCGTTTTAGCGCTTACAGCTGTAAGCATTATATCAGTAACATTGACATATTAGGTGTACAAAAAAGTTCTGAGTTTTTTTTGTAAAATTCAATCTTTATTCAAAAACAAACAAAAAAATATTAATCAGCGAAATATTCCCCGTTTGCATCAACGACCTTTTGCCATTTTTCGGATAGTTTGCGAATTCCTTGACGATAGAAGCTCACCGGCTTTGAAGCGATAAAGTCATTAATTTTCGTATCTCTTCAAATCTCACGAAATGTATATCAGCCAAATGATGCTGCAGCGACCGGAATAGGTAGTAATCGGAAGGCGCCATGTCTGGGCTATACGCCGCGTGCGGAAGAAGTTTCCAGCCTAACGCAAAGATATGGTCCTAAGTCGCTTTCGCAACATGTCATCGAGCATTGTCTTGAAGCAAGATCACTTTACGACGTCCTTGGCCAGTAAATGGCCTCTTTTCTTCTAATGCATTGCTCAAATTGATCAATTGTTGTTGGTAACGGTCTGCCGTGATTGTTTCACCCGGTTGTAACAACTCTTAATACAACACACCTTTCCAATCCCACCAGATACAGAGCAAAACCTTCTTGGCATGGATATTGGGCTTTGGCGTCGATGTCGAAGATTGACCAGGGTTTTCCCCATGATTTTCTACGTTTAGGGTTATCATAAAGAATCCACTTTTCATCGCCTGTAATGATTTTGTGCAGAAAATCTTTTTTCCGGAACTTTGAAAGCAAAGTGAGTGCAGTGTCACGCTGACGATTTTTGTTGTCTTCGGACAATTCATGCGGAACCCATCTGCCTTCCTTCTGAACCTTTCCCATCGTATGTAAACGTACGGAAATGGTTTGCTGCGTAACGTCAAGCTGTTCTCCTTTTCAGTTTGCGCAGAGTTTATATCCAGCAGTGCTTGCAATTCGTCCGTTTCAATCTTTTGAGGGCGTCCAGCACGCGTCCTCATCTTTAAGACTGAAATCTCCTTGGCGAAATTTTTGATACCATCTTTTACATGTAGTATGACTTACAGCGTTCTCTCCATATGCAGCACAAATCATTGCAGTGACTTCAGCAGCATTTTTCTTCAGATGAAACGCGAAGTGGATGGAAAATCGAATATGCTCTTTTGTTATTGCCATCGTGAACACTACTGATTTTTGAGGTTATGTGCATCAAACGCTAAACCATTTTAGAAGACCAAATATCAATGCTTTAAAACCGCAAAAGGGCGGGAAGATATATAAAATTTAAATTGTTATTTCGGTTGTATGAAATCTAAAGCTCAGAACTTTTTTGTACACCTAATAGTTCCGTTCGTCATCGTCGCGACGAGGTGCGAGTACGCTGCTCGTTACGCACGGCTCGCCGGAAGTTCGATCGCAATTATGATAGTTTATTACGTGTCGTTTACGTGTCTCTCGTAGTAACACATTTAGAAAAAATCTTTGTTAGTATTTCTTTGACGCAATGAGTAACGGAGAGACAAAACTCGTTTCTATAAAGTACCCGTTGAACGGAGTAATTATCGAATTATTTTTTTATTCCAATGATTAAATTTAAAAAACACGTTTTTTTAACAATTTGATTTTTTTAGTGAATCGTAGCAAATCGGCTCGCAGTACCTGTACGAGATATGAAAATTAACACTCGTTTTATTTGATGTTAAGAAAGAACAAAGTTCAAATGAATACATTTTTTATATAAATATTTATATATATTGGTTGTCGGAAAAATCATGACATATTTTTTCTATGTTTATCAAAAGTCATTTATATACAGAACAAAGATCAATCAATGATATATTGTCCGTTTTGTTTGATAATCTTTTACCATCTTTCATAATTTCTCGTCTATAGAAGGACCTGTCTTTATCAGCGAAAAACTAAACAAGGTGCTGATTTACAGCCTCTGAATTAAATGTTATATTATGCAAGGAGAGCGAAACGAGTGGAAGTCTGACGGCGCAAGGTCAAGCGGGTATGGTGGGTGTGGCACATCCCATCCAGTTTCAATAATTTTTGACGGGTGGTCAAACTTGTGTGTGGTCTCGCGTTGTCGTGATGGAACACAACTCCTTTACGATTAATGAGCTCTGGATGATGGATTCGTTCAAACTGTTCAATTACCGACAGTACACATTCGAATTGATTGTTTGGTTCCTTGATAGGAGCTTGAAAAATACGACACCTTTAAAATCCCACTGAGAACATAACCTTTCTCTGATGAATGTTTGCTTTTGATGTCGTTTGAGGCGAATCATCACGTCGGAATCAAAACCGTTTGCGCACATTATTGTAACAATCTACTTCTCATCACTAGTTATCAGTGGCTTTAAAAAACGATCGTTTTCCTCACGTTTGAAGCATATCGCAGATGTTTATATGCATCAAATGACCTTCTTTAAATTCATGAGGAACCCAAATATCGAGCTTGCTTACATATCCCAGCTTCTTCAGATGGTCGTGAATGCTTGAATGATGGATGTTCAATGTTTCTGCAATCTCTCGTGTCATGTAATGTGGGTTTGACTCGATCAATTTATTTTGTCGTCATCAACTTCGGTGAGCCTCCCTGACCGAGGGGCGTCGTTGAGGTCAAAATTATCAGCACGGAATTTCGTGAACCATCGTTGGCACTGACGTTCTTGTGGAGCATTGTCACCGTAAACTTTATGCAACTTTTCATAAGCTTGACGCGCGTTCTTCCCTTTACGGAAGTAAAACAGTAATTTATGGCGAAAATGTACAGTTTGGTCTTCAATTTGTTATAAAATCTCTAAAACTCAACCAAATCGCTCAATTTTTTTTTGGAATGAAGTTAAAATTGTCAGCTGTCAAATGACATAACAATAACAATAATGTAGATGCGAACGACTCCAAAAATAAACTAGCGCCATCTGTTACAAAAATGCGTCATGACTTTTCCGACAACTCAATAAATATTTGTATATATAAATATTTTTATACAGATATTTTATATAAATGTTTTTATATAAAATAACCTGGATGGATTACAAGATTGAATTTAGGGAAAGTCGGGTTCGTTGAACCTTAGGAGTTAGCTTCGGCAAAACTCCGAACAAGATCATTGATAGAAGGTTCTTCTGGTCAAATATTATTACTCACTTTTAATAAATAACTGGTTTATTGGTACGGCTTCTTGACAACGTTTCGTGTGAATCTCGCTATTACTGATAACAACTGGCCGTGACAAAGTACGACTGTCCTGTTACATATTGTGACTGTCCGCTCTCGGTGAATTAACAACCATTTTCGTAGTATTTTAATATTTTAGTAGTTTCGTGTTTCATTATAACTCTAAATCGGACTATATATAGTCAAAACAACGCGCGTTCTTTGTTCGCACTCTGCTTTGGAATTTGCAACTTTTGCATACTTGCATTTCCGATCGGCGCACAGTAGAGCCAAATAAAAAATCGTGTTTCATAATTGTCTACAAGTCACAAATCTTAACCGATTTTGTTTTTTTTTTCTTTAATTAAAGCTTATTCAATTGCGCACAAAGTTAAGGAAGCCGATTTTTTAATTTGACCTTTGTGTCAAAACGGCGGACGAAAAATGGCGGTTAAAACTCAAAAATCATATTTCATAATTGTGTACAGACTTTAAATCTTAACTGATTTTAATGTTTTTTTTTTAATTAAAGCTTATTCAGTTGTGCACAAAGTTAAGGAAGCCGATTTTTTAACGTGATCTCCGTGTCAAAATGGCCGACAAAAAATGGCGGTTAAAACTCAGAAATCGTGTTTCATAATTGTGTACAGACTTTAAATCTTAACCGATTTTAATTTTTTTTTTAATTAAAGCTTCAATTGTGCACAAAATTATCTTTTTTATTCTTTCTCTATTTAATATAGGAGACACTTATTAATATCGTAGATTTTTTTGTAATTATTTATGTTAAAAATGTATACTAAAGTTAGAATGTTGTTTTTTTACTATTTGTTTCAAATTATATTTCATTAAAAAACTGTATTATATTTTTTAAAATTATGCATAAAGCATTAAAACATTTCTTAGTGTTAATAAAAAAAGTTACTCTCTCTCTCTCTCTCTCTCTCTCTCTCTCTCTCTCTCTCTCTCTCTCTCTCTCTCACTCACTCACTCACTCCCTCCCTCTCCCTCCTCCTCCCTCTTCTTTCCTGATCCTCTAAAGTCCTTCAGCTTTCTCAACCAATCCTCCCCCTCACCTCCCTCTCCTAAAACTATTTCTACTCTCTCCTGCCAATCTCCCCTCCGCACCTACCACACTCCTCCCATACGTGCTCCCACATCTCCATTTCTCTCCCGCACATCCTACATAACCTTTTCTTCTCCCTTCCTCAATAAATCTCCTCTTAACCCTCTCTCCTAGCCTAAACCTTGCTATCCTCGTCCACCGACTTTCTGCCCACCCCTTTTTTATATACTTTGGAATACCGCTTTCCTTTACCTTCCCGTACCACTTATTATACCTTGATCCCTCGATCCTCCGCCACCTCTCCTCCCTTTGTAGATCTCTATCCCTCTCCTCCAACATAATAAAATTTAGAGTTCCCTTCTCTCTCGCCTCCTCCAACCTGCCTAAGTCCATCCCTCTTTCCCGGAAAAATTTATCTTTTTTCCTTTTCCAGTCCGACAACATCGCCGTCGCTATAGCCCTTCCCCTCATCTCTTTCCAACACTTCCTTGCCATCTCACTTCCCCTTTCCTCGACTAATCTCTCTTCGAAATCCCATGCTCTTCTCCCGCCCTAAACCTTAGTTTATCCCTATGTAATTCCTCCCTTATCATATATCTCGTCGTCTTCCACCCCAACAACCATCCTATATCTCTTCTGTACCCTCTCGATTCCTTCCCTCTCTCTCCAACCCCACCTCCATTCCATATGATATCACTGTCCACACCAACGCGTCGAAGAGTCAAATCCTTTTTTTCCAATCTTTCCGGAACTTTTTCTTTCCAATCCCCCATATCTGACCCAACACCGCAGCGTCCCTCTTCACCCTTTCCCTTATCTGCGCCTCCTGCTCCCTCCCCCATTTCTTTGGAATACATATCCAGGTACTTGAAAGTCTTCACCTCCTCCACTTCCTTTCCTTCCCAATTCCATCTTATTCTCCTCCTTCTCCTCTCCCCCTTTCCCAAATCTCAGGATCTTCGACTTCCCCACGTTAACTTTTAGTCCTTTTTCCCTCACATACCCCTACAACCTCGCCATCATCGACCTTATTCCGTCTTCTTCCCCGGACTTGCAGCGGTGATACCTTCCAACGCCACTGGCAAATATACAAATAATCCTCCTGGTGTGCGACAGGAGAGATTGCATCAAGCATGGCTCGAGCCTCCGAATAAGAAGGGAGGGTGTGCGTCATGGGGTCCGACCACGAACCAGTCGTGAAAACTCGTAATTATTTTGCGAAAAAATACCATCTCAGTTAGGAATCAAACCTGATGTCCTGCTTACCGGGCAGGTATCTTATTCTTTTGACTACCAAGGTATGTGATGATATTTATCGCAAATAACGTGTTTAGAATAACACGTCAACAATACAATGATACACATATATATCACAATATACATATATACATGTATATATTCTCTCAAATCCTCACGACCGATACTCCAGAGCGATGTTGGTCTCTCACTTGATGGATGCAGGTCGGACTGCAGTGACACCTTCCAACGCCACTGGCAAATATACAAATAAGCAGATAGCAATACTAGGTCGTCCGCTTACGCCAACATGTACTGTTTTTCTCCCAGCCTCACTCCTCCCCAGCCTCCCTACTTCATGTACTCTACATCTGCTATCAGGAGATTGAATAGTCCTGGGCTCAGCAGACAATCCTGCCTAACCCCCCATCCAAAACGTCTCGCTCACCTCCCCTCCCATCCTACATCTCGTCTCCCTGATATCCTTGTACTTACCCACCAAACCTTCCCTTACCCCTTTCCTTCTCATCTCCCTCCCCAATATCTCTCTATTCATAAAATCAAATGCGGCTTTCAGGTCGACAAAGAACGCCACCAATCTCTCTTTTACTTAATTGCCCAGGTAATTTAATACGTAGATGTTGTCTAGTGCCCATCTCCTTTCTGAAGCCCGTTTGATTCTGTGGAACCAAGCCTTTCACCTCCACCTTCCTCTCCAACCCCTCCCCTAAAAATCATGGCATAAACTTTGTACAAGGCCGGCGTCAGGTCACTCCCTATAGTCCTTTATCCTCTCCCCTCTCCCTTTTTCCTAATCGGCACAGTTATCCCATCATTCCAATCCTCTATCCACTTCCTCCCCCTCCAAATCTCATTTTTCCCACACTCAGCTCGCCAACTCTTCCCTCCATACCTCCAAACTCCTCTCGGAATCTCGCCCCCTCCATCGCCTTACCTTTCTATTCCCCGCCACCTACATTACTTCTTCCCTCGCGATCTCGTGCTCATTATCCTCCTCCCTCCTAATATCTTTCTCTCTCTTCTCACCTCCACCGTTCCTAATAACCCCTTGAAATGTTCTAACCACTCTTCTACCTCTATCCCCTTGTTCACTCCCCTCTTCCCCCTCCATTCTGTGTTATCCATCTCTCAAACCTGCCCCTCTGTCCTCGCCTGCCTCGCCACTTCCATCCATCTCTCGCTCTCCTCCTTCCTCTTTCTTTCGCACAACCTATTGTACTCTCTCCTACATTCCCTGTACTTTTCCTCTCCTTCTCCCTTCTTCTTCTTCCTAAGTTTCTTCCTTACTCTTTTCTTGTACTCCTTACTTCTCATCATCCCAATCCCATTTTCCTTTTGCATCCTTATCCGATCCTCTCTCAACACCCCTTATATCCCCTCTTTCAATGTCTCCCAACTCAGTCCTCTCCTCTTTCTCCCCCCTTCATATCTCCTCCATCCTCTCTCTAAATAATTCTTTCTCCTTTTCTGTTCACCTCCATCTCTTTCCTTTCTTGTCCTCCCGTCCTCCCCTTTTATCCAGATCATCACCAAGGAAACTGATTTGACTCTACCCTTTCGTTCACCCTAATCTTCTCTATTTTATCCCACACTCCTATTACGTAGTCTAAAACCGAATTCCCCTTCTGAATATGTCCAGGCCCCCTCCCCATCTTCCTTTCCGCATCCATTGAATATATACTAGTCCACCTCCTCCATCATGTCTACCAGCCACCTATCCTCCCTATTCACCTTGTCATCCTTAGATTCTCTCCCCTCGCCCTCCTCTCCGCCATCCCCTCCCTCCCATCTCCCCGTTCTCATATTAAAATTCCCCCCTACTATCGTCCTTATTCCCCCACTGCCTCCTTCCGCCCATGTCCTCAATTTCTCCCACTTCTTCTCTAAATTCCCATTCACATAAATCCCTACAATTCTTCACTCTTCTCTCCCTAATCTTATCACTCTAGCCATCAAACCCTCCTTCTCCCCCCTTTTACTACCTCAATCCTTTTCCTCATTCCTCACCTATCACCATTCCCCCATTGCCCTTCCTTACCTACTCTTCCTCTTCGCTAACTGCATCTCCCACTTATACCACTTCCACCCAAATAAGAAGGGAAGGTGTGCGTCACGGCGGGGCCCGACCACGAACCAGTCGTGAAAACTCGTAATTATTTTGCGAAAAAATACCACCTCAGCCAGGAATCGAACCTGGATCTCCTGCTTACCGGGCAGGCATCTTATCCTTTCGACTACCGAGGCATGTGATGATATTTATCGCAAATAACATGTTTAGAATAACACGTCAACAATACAATAATACATATATACATGTATTCTTTCGAATCCCCACGACCGGTACTCCAGAGAGATGATGGTCCTATTCTCTCGATGGATGCAGGTCGGATTGCAGCGGCGACACCCTCCAACGCCATTGGCAAATATACAAATAATCCTCCTGGAGCATGACAGGTGAGATTGCATCAAGCATGGCTCGAGCCCCCGGTGGTATCTACCTCTTAGTTTCCCCTATCCTTTTTCCATCCATACCTCCAACAAAATTACCACGTCTCAATTCTCTAGCTCTCGTCAGAAGTCTTCATCCTTCTTCCCGAGCCCTTCCACATTCCAGAACGCAATTCTGCAACATTCCTTTCCCTCACTCCATCCTCTTCCCTCTTTCACCGCCATCCTCTTCCCTTTCCTTTCCTTCCTCTTCCTCCTTCGCTCTATTCTACCCTCTTTCCTACTTCCCCCGAACTCTTCCCTCTCCCTCTCCTTTTTCTTCTTCCCGCTCTATCTTTCAAAACCTCTTCCCCCTCGTCCCATCACTCCCCATCAATCATTGCCTTACCACTCCCTACGCATATCCTCTCTCCTCTCCTCTCCTCTGCCCTCGCTTCCCTAAACTTCCATCTTTTCTCCTCTCACATCAGGTCGTCCTCAATCCAGACATTTCCCCCTTTCAAATTCTTCTTTTTCCCCATAACCTTCCTTTATCCCTCTCCCTTAGCCTCACCACTGCTATCCCTCCTCTCTCCTCTCTCCCGGTTCTCACCTCCTCCATTTTCGCGTTTGTTTAAGAACCTCCTCCACCCCCTTCCTTGCATTCCCCCTTCTTCCTTAAAGCCCTTTATCACTATTATTCCTTCTCTCGAGCCTTTCTCTTTTTTCTCTTTCCCTCTCCAAACTCCTCACGGTTCTCCACATCGTCTCGCCCCTTATCTCCGTTCGCCTTACTCTCCCTTCTTTTCAATACTCTTATCTTATCCTTCAATTCTTCTATTTTTTTCCCCTCCTCCCTTATCCTCAAACCCTTTTCTCACCTCATCTGTAACTCTCCTATTCTCTTTTTCATTCTCTTCCTTTCCAATCTCCATTCCTCCTCCCTCCTTCTCATCTCTTTCAACTCTTTCCTTATATCCTCCAGACTCTTCTCCATCCAACCCTCCAGTGCCCTCTTAATATCCCCCTCCCCTTTTCCCTCCGTCACCCTCAAGAGATTTCGGGATTATCTTGCTTTTTTGAAAGCATTGTCCCCCTTCTTCCTTCTCCCCCCTACTCACTCCTCTCGCCATTTTCTCTTCCATCGCCCTTTTCCCTTTATTATTTCTAACCCCCACATTATTCATCTTTTCCCTTCCTTTCTCCTTTCCTTCTGCCTCCTTTCTCCTTCGTCACTCCTCTTTCGTCCCTTCCCTTTCACCTCCTTAACCTCCTTCTTCTCCATTCCCCTTTTTTCTCCGTTCCGCTCTTCCTTCTTCTACTCCTCCGTCTCCTTCCTTTCACTACCTATTTTCCCCTCTATATAATATATTCCGCGGCCTGCTACTCATGCGCACGCATCTTATCTCCGTGCTCTGCCCGCCTAGCCCTCTCTCTAACTAACCCCTGCTCACTATACGTCTGTCTTTTCGCACCAAAAATGTCTCTCCCTTCATTCCCTCGTCCCTATCCGCCACCTAATCTCTCTGCACTGCCTCCAAACTCAATCACTCCACTTTTTCGCCCTTCTTCTCCACCAGCTCCCCGTTCACGCTCCACACTCCCCAGATCCCCCCTCTCTCTCTCTCTCTCTCTCTCTCTCTCTCTCTCTCTCCTCACGCACTTTCCTCCGTCCAGCTACGCCTCTCTCTTCACTTTAATTTATACAACCACTCTAACGCACTGCTCTATAAGCATCCGAAACCAGAAGTCCTTCTTAGTGTTAATAATGACTGATAATTTTTTAAATAAAATAATTATTATAATTCTATATTTTTCTATATGTATATTTATATTTATTTATATAGGAATCTCCAAGAAAATATTTTGTTAAATTATTTATGTTATTAAAAATTTATATTTTTTATCTTAGAAGAATTACTACTTTCTTCTCTAATCTTCTTGTGTCATTTTTTAATATAAATGTAAGTATTTATACAGAATGTTATTTGTCAATTAAATTAATCAGTTATGAAGAATAAAAGAAGAAAAAACATGTTTTATTAATAATTAAACTGAAAAAAATGTAACTTCACGTTTTGAAAATAAAATTTTCACGAGTTTGTGTTAACTGTCTTATATTAATTAATTAATTTGATTTGTCACTACTACATAGCAAATAATATAATAGAAAAATTCGTAAGAAATATTATATTTTTAAATTATATATGTACCCATTAAATTGATGCGGATTACCGGTTTTTTGGCGGTTTTTATTTACGTATTTGGTTTTGACACATTTCGATCTGGTTTTCGCGAAGGTTTTATTGTTATCAATATAGATATATTTAAAATAAAGAAAATTCTTTCAGATATTTTGTGAGAAAGAAATCATATAAACATAGAAAAAAATTTATGATTATATTACTGTTAATTTTAGTTATGTGAGACGCAGTTAAAAGCAATATAAAAAAAGATTTCTCAAAGCTTCATGCCTATTTTTAAGTAAAAATATAGAAAAGCGCTTTATAGTCGAAATTTATTTAAATAAAAACAATAAAATAACAAATACTGGTTGGATTCTGATTTTATTGTAAATTTTACATCTCGAAAGCGGCAGAAAGTTTTTAGATTCTGATGAGTGTACTCGACCTACTAAATGGAGAAAAAGTAATTCATTAAGAGATACATATTCTGATATTGAAATATAAAATGCTTTTCTACTTCCTTAAGAAGTACTGAGAGATCATCATTGGCAAATACAATTGATAAATTATTATGTTCTGAAAGCAATGAAGCAATAAATATAAATAATGATATCGTACAATTTACTGATTATGAAGCTTTGATGAAACTTTATTTGAAGACGCTAAATTAACAAAATATCAATATGAAATGATCAACTTATATGCAATTGTTAAAAATGCAGACATATTTCCAGCATATAAAAAACTTTCTGAGGAAAAAACATGCTTCCCTTCACTAGATACGTTTAAAGTTTCAGAGGCGGATGCCGAAATCAATTTATAACAATTATTAAATCACACTGTCACATATTATTAATTCCAAATATTGAACTACCAATTGCATTAAAAGATGAAAATATATCATTACGGTTAATACGGGCAAAGTGGTGATGTGATGGAGCATCAGACCAAAATAAATACAAACAGAAATTTACTGATGAAACATTATCAGATGAAAGTATTTATGGTTTCAATGGTTCCTTTAGAAGCTAGTACGTCATCTGGATGGAAAGAACTATGAAAAAATCCTCGTCCATCATCAACTAAGTATTGTCGATCCATTAAATTTAAATATGCTTATCTAAACAAAACATTTAAAGTTAATCAGATAAAAGAACAAATAGATCTTGTCCCTACTATTATAAACATTGGTGCGGGTTATTATAAAGTAAAGCATGAAATGATCTTAACAATGATAGATGGAAAAATATGTCAAGCTTTAACTAATACATCATCTACATCAGTATGCGTAATATGTGGAGCAAAACCATCCGAGATGAATAATTTTTCAAAGTTAAAGGACAAACAAGAAATTGTTAAAAACTTTGAATATGGCTTTTCAACTTTGCATGTGTGGATTCAATTTATGGAATGTATATTGCATATATCTTATTGGTTAAGTTTTTGTAAATGCTGCAAGGGAACCTAAAGATAATATAGCAATAAAGGAAGCTCAGAAAAATATAAAAAAAAAAATTTCGGAAGCAAATGGCACTATATGTGGATATTCCAGAACAAGGTTTTAGATCAACAAATAATGAGAATACGGCAAGGAGATTTTTTTTTTAAAGAACCTGATATAACATCAAAAATAACTGGCGTTGATAAAACTCTTATTTAAAGATTTGGAATTATTCTGCAAACTCTTACATGTGGAAAAAAGATAAATGTTACTAAATTTAAAAATTATGTCTTTGAAACAGTAGAATTTTATATTAAATTATATCTTTGGTACTATATATCGGCTTCGGTACATAAAATTCTTTTTCATGAGGGCAAGATTCACATTTATTATCAATCGGCGAATTATCCGAAGAAACCCAGGAAGCACGTAATAAAAATTTCAAGCGATTTAGAGAATACCATACACGAAAATATTGTAAAAGTGCAACAAATAAAGATATAATTAAAAAGTTTTTAACTCGTCTGACCCTTATATATAAGTAAGACCCTTATATATATATATGTATATATATATAAGTAGCCAACGGAACGAATGGAAATATACTTCTAAAACTATTGATGTCGAAGCTCAACAACTATTATTAAATTTTTAAGATATTAATTAACACTGTCGTGTGCATATATACAGGAAGACGAGAGATAACTATTATATATTCCACATATTCCCATCAATGACAGATACTTGTTGTCTTTTGTGTTATTAAAAATGCATATTAAAATTAAAATGTTATTATTTCTTGTTTGTCTTAAACTAAATTTCATTATAAATTGTATTTATATATTTATTTTTTAAACGCAGATATAAAGTATTGAAAAATTGTTCTACGTATTGCTTACAGCTGCTGTACATTATTATATTTAGAATGAACATTACTACAGTCATATTTTTCTATGTTTGTATTATTTATATATCCTTACTCACGCAAGGGGACGAGTATAACTATCCCGATTACTCGCGCAAGGGGACAAATATATCTATCTCGATTACTCGCGCAAGGGAACGAGTATAACTATCTTGCCTATTCGCGCAAGGGGACGAGTATAATTACCTCGACTATTCGTGCAAGGAGATGAGTAATTGAATAAGCTTTAATTTAAAAAAAACATTAAAATTGATTAACACTTGAAGACTATACACAATTATGAAACATGATTTCTGAGTTTTAATCGTCATTCAATATCCCCCATTTTAAAACACAGGACCAATTAAAAAATAGGTTTGCGACAACTTTGTTCGCAATTGAATAAACTTCAATTTAAAAAAAAAACATTAAAATCGGTTAAGATTTAAAATCTGTACACAATTATGAAACACGATTTTTGAGTTTTAACTGCCATTTTTCGTCCGCCATTTTGAAACAAAATTGCAATTAAAAAATCGGCTTCCTTAACTTTGTTCGCAATTGAATAAACTTCAATTAAAAAAAAAAACATTAAAATCGGTTAAGATTTGAAGTCTGTACATAATTATGAAACACGATTTCTGAGTTTTAATCTCCATTTTTCATCCGCCATTTTGACACAAAGATCAAATTAAAAAATCGGCTTCCTTAACTTTGTGCGCAATTGAATATATTTTAATTAAAAAAAAAGAACATTCATGTGTCACGCGATCGTCGTAACTTCGTGTCACGCTCTCGATTCTAATTGTTTTGACCATACCGCAGCGGGTTCACATATGCGAGATACGCACACAAAAGACGAGACACGTACATGTGTGCTCGGCGTTCGGCAACATTGGCCGAAGAGAATAGAAATATTATCCTACTCTCTCGCACTGTGCGCCGTGAGTAGAGAATAAGAATATCGTTGTATTCTCTCGCGCTCGCGACGCGTATGAGAAGGAAATAGAAATATTATCGTATTCTTTCGCGAAGTATGCGCCGTGCGATGATCCAGCGTCTTTTGATTATCGTTCATTATTGCTAATGTAGTATATATAGCGAAAGAATTAAAAAAAATAAACAGACATTAACAATGCATGAAGAGAAACGAAAATCATATATATAATTGTATATAATTTTATGTATAAAAATTATAATTATAATAAATAAGAATGTCTATGAAATTATTTTCTCAGTATAAATGTTTAATATACGTTTCGAAAATCTTTAAGAAATTCACAGTTTTGAGTAATGTAATTACTTACAAATTGTAATTACTTACAAATTCGACAAGATATTTATTGAACGATAAATGAAATAATCAAATTATATTATTTCTTCTTTCTCTCTCCTTTTTGTTTGATATAAGCAAAAATATGCACAACTTATTAAATTTATAATTAATTATCTGAAATATAAATTTCCATTTCTAAGAGTCGGAATATATACAATAAGATTGTAATAAGAAAATAATTTCATACTTATTCTCACTCATTTATTAAACTCTTCAGTTATTATAATTTTATAAAATTATATAACAGATCATTATGAGTATGGCAAGTAAAGCATATAACAATTTTTGAATTTTTTCATAGAATACGATAATATTTCTATTTCCTTCTCATACGCGTCGAGAGCGCGAGAGAGTACAACAATATTCCTATTCTTTACTCATAGCGCATCGGTGCGAGAGAGTAGGATTTCTGTTTTCTTCTGCCAACCCAATGTTGCCGAGCGCCGAGCGCACATGTACGTGCCTCCGTCTTGCGTGTGTATGCCTCGCAGCGGCCGATTTCGAGAAATAAATTTATCCGAAATAAATTTGATGTGCGATAGTAAACAAGAGAATGAATTATGTAATAAATTGTGTATGTAACAATGCAATGTATAATCCTTTCCGCAAATGTCTGTATATGCACGTTTTGTTAACTATTTCAATCGCGCATACATCAAAAATATCAGAATCAAAACGATAGTCAACGGAATCTGCATATTATATTTACATTTTAATAATATTTTATTGTCGCGAGCGCCGAGAACGCAATCACGCTCACCGCTGACAAAGCGGATTGCGGCAAGCGATACTTTATCCGACGAATTATTATTTTACCAAGCGATAGCGATTACCAACGCTACCGTGCTAATCGCGCAAATATTGTGTAATCGTTCCACGTGAAGCAACTGTTAACCGGGTTGCGCGGCCCTTACGCGGAAAACCGCCGCGCGACCCAGAAATATACCGCGAATGCTGACGAACATGTTGATGATACGGCAAGGACCGGCCGCCTGGAACAGGATAAAAACGGAAGACCGATACTAGGAGAGGACTCGTCGAGATCCGCCGTGCCGTCACGTCTGTCGCGGTCCGAATTAAAAAGGACAATCTGTATCAAGTGTTAATAAAGTTTATTTAGTATCGAACAAAGTGGTGAGTGCCTCTTTCCCGCCGACTCCTTGATCGATCCCCGAAACGACCCGCACAACATTATTATAAATATTATTATATGTATATATATATATATATATATATATATATATATATATAATTACACATTATTATTGGACGTTATGAATATATATATATATATATATATATATATATATATATATATATAATATATTATATATTTGTAACGTCCAATTATATATAAATTGTCATATTTTTAAAGATACACTCGCACCATGATAAAAATTCACAAATATACAGCGCCATAACGTTTTTATTTTGCAAATAAAATGTTATTAAAAATTTTTTTAGTTAAATTAAGTTTTTTAGTTTAATTAAATTTTTCAGACATCAGTCGTATATTTCATGTAAGAAAGATAAAAAAAAAGAAAGTAGGAATAGATAGCATCTCCTAACGGAGAATGGCTGGGGATCGAACCCGAGGTCTTCGCATGGCAACTCTGACACATTGCCATTCTACCAATGCAAAATTCTGTTGATTATTGTTTTGATTCTAGTATTTTTGATATATGCACGATTGAAATAGATTGTTAACAATAGTTAACAAAACGTGCATATAAACATTTGCGAAAAGGACTATACTTTATTACATTGTTACATACACAATTTATTACATAATTCATTCTCTTGTTTACTATCGCACATCAAATTTATTTCGGATAAATTTATTTCTCGAAATCGGCCGCTGCGAGGCATACACACGCAAGACGAGGCACGTACATGTGCGCTCGGTACTCGGCAACATTGGGTTGCCAGAAGAGAACAGAAATCATCCTACTCTCTCGCACCGATGCGCTGTGAGTAAAGAATAGGAATATCATTGTACTCTCTCGCGCTCTCGACGCGTATGAGAAGGAAATAGAAATATTATCGTACTCTTTCGCACTCCATGCACCGTGCGGTCGTCGAGCGTCTTCGACGTTATCTGATCATCACTCGTTATTATTGATATAATATGAATTAAAAAGTGTAAGCAGATATGAAAATAATGTATGAAAAAAATTCAAAAATTGTTATATGCTTTACTTGTCATATTCATAATGACCTGTTATATAATTTTATAAGATAACTGAAGAATATAATAACTGAAGAATCTAATAAATGAGTGCGAATAAGTACGAAATTATTTTCTTATTACAATGTTATTATATATATTCCAACTCTTAAAAATGGAAAATTTATTATATTTCAGATAATTAATTACAAATTCAACAAGTTACGCATATTTTTGCTTATATCAAATAAAAAGAAGAGAGAACGAAGAAATATAATTTGATTATTTCATTTATCGTTCAATAAATGTCTTGTCGAATTTGTAAGTAATTACTCAAAATTGTGAATTTCTTGAAGATTTTCGAAACATATATTATACATTTATACTCAGAAAATTTCATACACATTCTTATTTATTACACAATTATAATTTTTATACCTAAAATTATATACGATTATATATAACGATTTTCGTTTCTCTTCATGCATTGTTAATGTCTGTTTATTCTTTTCAATTCATTTGCTATACTACGTTAACAATAATGAACGATAATCAAAAGACGCTGGATCATCGCACGGTGCAACCTGCGCAAAAGAATATGATAATATTTCTATTTCCTTCTCATACGCGTCGCGAGCGCGAGAGAGTACAACGATATTCCTGTTCACGGCGCTCAGGTGCGAGAGAGTAGGATGATATTTCTGTTCTCTTCGGCCAACCAAATGTACCGAGCGCCGAGCGCCATGTACGTGCCTCGCTTGTGCGTGCGTGCGTGCGTGCGTGCGTGCGTGCGTGCGTGCGTGCGTGCGTGCGTGCGTGCGTGCGTGCGTGCGTGCGTGCGTGCGCATTATAAAATATATAATGTAATATATTTGTACATTATTTATATATATAAATATTATAAATATATTTTATATATTTGTAATGTCCAATGATATATAAATTGTTCATATTTTTAAGAGATCCGCACCATGATAAAAATTTATAAATATACATCGCCATAACGTTTTTATTTTGCAAATAAAATGTTATTAAAAATTTTTTATTCTTATTAAATTTTTCAGACATCAGTCATATATTTTATGTTGTAAGAAAGATAAAAAAAAGTGGTATGAACGGACAGCATAATCTCCTAGCGGAGAATGGCTGAGGATCGAACCCAAGCTTTTCGCACGATAAGTCTCATATGTTACCACTCTATCAACATAGAACTTCATCTATCACTTTCGATTCTGATATTTCTATTGTATACATGATTGAAATAGTTAACAAAACGTACGACAGATATATTTGCGAAAATTTCTTTTCTAAGTTATTTGTACATTTGCCTTATACGTTATGCAAGGCAGAAACACGATGTCTTATTTCGACGAATATAAGTAGTATGTGGGCTGTTATGGGGCGTCAAAACAAACCCCCACCACTTTCCACTGGCGCCAGGGGCGTGGCCTCCAGCTGTCAAGATAGGGCCTCCACGTGGAAATGGAGCGTTCTGATTGGCTGAGGGGCGTGGCCGGAGATAATTAGGTAATTAATGGTGCGTTCTGATTGGATTCTCCCATAGTTGCCCGGCGTGTGATTGGACGCTCCCATAGCTGCCCACGTGCGTGATTGGATGCTCCCAAAGCTGCCCGGGGTGTGATTGGTTGTCGAAATGCTAGACGAAAAGATAGGGGAGGGGATGAAAATGTCTGGGTCCGTTCGGGTCCGACAAAATAGCGTGTGCAAAGATGGCGGACACCTGAGGAGAATTTGTTCCGGGATCTGATCGGGGGTGCGATAAAATGGCGACAAGAAGGATGCCCGGAGTGTTGAAAGGGGATCATATACCTGACTAGCGAAGAATGGAATGCGATGGGAAAACAGGAACGGACAAGTTCGCTTTAGATGTTTTAATGACCTCGGGGTTATACGAAGCTCTTATCCTATGACAAACGCAATGTCTGCAAAATGTTTTAGATATTTTTAGCTTGAAGTAATGTAGCTAGGATTAATTTTAGGTTGGCGGGAAAATAAGAGGGCTGGAATTTAAGTTACAAAATCATTAAGTTTATTATTATTATGTAATACATCATTGTACATATCATTTCATAATAGTATTGTTTAATATTTACTTATTCTTAAAAGTACAAGTTTGTATATGGCAGCACGTTATATGAGATTTATCGCATTTACTTTTTCCATGAAGAAAGATTTTACGAAATAATTGTACAATTAATCTATCATTATCTTCGTAATCCTCGCTGAATGTTTCGAGAAATTGTTTAAGATTATAACCGCGGGACAAATAATAAAGAAATACGCAGCAATATTGCCCACAAGTTTGAGAAAATGTGCCCTGTAGACGCGTGATGTTCCATCTATGGGTAGTAGAGTTTCGTTGAAGTCGCAGATTGAATCTGGAATCCAAGGGAGGTAGTCCGTAGCTATCGAAATAAGTGCCTTCTCCATGCTTGTCTATGTAGAAGGCGACCCAGTGTTGTCCAGGGCGATCGTGATTATCGGTGTTCGCGACGATGGCCGTCGACTTCGTCCACACCATCGGGATTCTGTCGGCAGGATACACACCCGCATGTCCGACACTGAGATGACGCAGCGCCCGTAAGATTTCGAACGAATTCATCTCTCGCAGAAAGGGGAGACGATTCAGTTATTTCCCCCCTCTCTGGTGTCGCTATATTTTTATCCTCTTGCTTGGATTTTACGGTAGATGTCTCCTTTTTTTCATGTGCGAGTTTCGATAGCTCTTCTTCTTCTTTCTCCGCTTGTTCTGTTTCCAAGCTCTTATTTCTCCACCTAAGGAGATTCGGAAAATTTCGTTTTATCGTAAAAACTCCGCTTTCTGTATCGGAGTTATTGAAGCTTTGATCGGTAAAAGAATCATCGTTGCTCGAATTACAGCTGCTGTTGCTGCCTTCTTGCGATTGCATCCAGTATCTCAGTTTGCACACGTTGCGCAACGCGCAACGAAATTTGAAATTTGATTAGAATTTCGATGAAACCCGTGATGACCGCAGCGTAATTCATGCTCCTCGTCTTCCGCTAGGTTTTTGAATGCGGGAGAGATTCCTTCTAGATTATATACGTTTCTGCCGAGCGTCTTTTGCAAATAAAGTACTTTCTCACGGCCTCTGCTATATATGTAACGTACCCGCCGTGCAATTTCACGTAGTTCCACCGTGAAATGCTCGGAATCGGCTGTTCCATCAATCCATTCGATACCGTGGAAGTTTTGCGAGAGCCAGTTGTTTTCTTTTCTCGATTTTTCGGGTAATTCGGTGAACGGATACGGTGGTAGCACAATGATCTACGAAAGCTTCGTTAACCCCGACGAGCGCAACTTCCTTCGGTATAAACTTTCCCTCGATGTCACGGAAACCTTGTATATCGACGATTATATCCATGATGTAGAATATGCTTTTTTCCGAAGCGGCGTAGTTCATGTGTCGAGTAAAACTGAAGCTGCTTTCCGTTGTAGTTCGAGTAAATATAAGGAGTGACCACAGTGGAGGGGTGAGGTTTCCCATTGGTCATTGGCTTTATCCGCTAAAATCTACAATGACCTGACGCGAAGAGTCGATTTCCATCACGTTTTCGAACTCAGCGTAAAGGATACAATTAATCGTTGTTGTAATCGCCTTTTCGAATCGTACCTCTAATCGTAAACTTCCATGTCTGACAAGATTCCAATGTCCTGCGCAATTTGCCGATAGATCGGGAGTGAGATCGAAAGCGAAAAGCGTGAATCCATCGGCATAATCTTCTCTACTTATGGAATTCCCTTCGTTTAGAAAATGGATGCCAGTTCCCGAGAAGAGGGTGTTATAAGCCTCGATATAGAGCGGCTCGTCTTTTGAAAAATTTGGTTGCAGCGGTCTGCTCGGAATTTGCATGCCATCGGCATATAACGAGAAGAAATTTATGCCGTAATTTTTGAAATTAAATGGATTTAGCTTTCTATCGCCGTTAAACGCTTTGTTATCGACGAATCCGACTATTACGCGTTTTGGAAGCTGGCCGAGTATCGCGTTATCAATCGATTCTCCCACCACTCCTGCGTGAATCGTGAACGTTTTAACTTCGACTCGTGTCAGAGGATACTTGGCGGTTGTTTTACTCAACATTCTCGCATGATCGAGTAACACTCCGGGGCTTATTTTTGCTCTTCTTATGAGCAAACTAGCATCTAGAATACGTATTTTCGATGTTGAGTTGGCTTCCATGAGACAAAACGCATCTCTCGAGCGAACGAGTCTCATTCTAACCTCTACTCCATTAATTAAAAATTTATCCTGATTAAAGACGTCACAATGAAGATGGCCTATTAGATCCAGCGAACGACCTCCTTGGACGTATCGGGCGCGTCTTACGAGAGCTTGATTTGGGGTTCCCGATTCTAATAGCGCGTCCATATGACCGGGCTCGTCCGTGTCCCAGAGAGAAGAAGTCAGATGGGAAGTTTTTGCCGGTGAAGAATAATTTAACAATGCTTCGATGTACGCGCGGTACGCGTAGGCGTTGTTCGGGGGTGATACGAGTTTTTGATTGAAGTATACATCGATCTGGTTGAACATCGAATGTAGTAGATGATTTACAGGGCCTACTTTGTTTCCTCCTGCCGCTGTTCCAGGGCCGGGTAAACTTTCCACTCGTACGCGAAGGCTTAGCATAGTATGCGTGAGATCTAGATAATCTTCTCCGTGTCCGGGTACGACGAATTCTATAGGTGCGTCGTCCGCGAGCGAAGTTACCGGTTTGTAATAAATCCATTGTGAACTCTCGATACTCGTTTGAGTAGGTGGTAAACTGAAAAGATCGAGCTCACTCTTTAAACACTCGCTCGAGTGAGTATGGAGAAAAGACATATTTCTCAAACTTACGATTCACACTCGCGTCAGTTAAGCGAATATATCGGATACGGTGCGCTTTTTCCCGCTATTTCGTCGATGTTTCGTCCGCTTTTTAGTTTTTTTCGCCGCTGCTTTCCTTTTCGATGATTTTTTATTCGGTTTTTTCACACCGATTTTCGTCGATTTCTTTTTTTTACCGACTCGTCTACGTTTACGAACAGGACTTCTCCCGGATTTACCGGTGCGTGCGTCGTGCCCTCCAAAGGGAAACTGAGCCACGCGCATTTTTGCGGATGTTTTATATCCCGATCCCTTCATTAATTCGCTTATATTTTCTCTGGCTTTTCTCTTGAGATTTCTACCCGATTCCTTGAGTCGCGTTTTGAGAGCTTCCTTGAACGGGGTATTGTTTTCAACATCCTCTATCACACCAATTCCGGTGCGTAAAGCTTCTTTCCCGAGTGCACGTATTCCCCTGCTTAGATAAGGAAGTGCCCTTCTAAATAATCCTCCGAGGAAACTCCCGATTCCGTGGCCACGTTGATAGGCTGAACCGACGAAAATTCGCGGAATTCCTCCTCCCCTACCTCCACCGTTCTGCCTCTCGTAATACTCGTCGTATTCCATAGGGTGATTAGTTTTTTCTCAAAGCTCCGAGACTTTCCAGCGCATGATAATTAACGGACACGTCTAAAGTGTAATGTCGCTATCAGCGTTCCGAATGGTATTTTTTCTCCACGATGATCTTTTATATCTATTTCAATTTTACGGAATTTCGTTTGACGCAATGGAGTATATTGCAGAGTGGGGAAATATTTTACCAGATTCGTCCCGTACGTGTAATTACAGCCGGGTGTATCGATTGAAACGATTCGAAGAAGCGGACTCCGCGTATCGCCGGTTATGTAAGGCTCGCAAATGTCGCAATAAACGTACATTTTATCAGGGATACCGTACCATAGGCTACAGGGTTCTACAGTCCAGAAAGATACTGTGCGTCCAACACCGATGGTATAACCGAGTTTCAAAAACGGCGTTAATTCGCTGAAATCAAGTAATTTGTGACGGTAAATTGTGCCGGTATCATTGGTGTTGATCTTCAATATTTGAAAAATATTAGCCGGTAGATTTATATAATGAACGAGACTACAGTTGTCGTCACATTCGATGCTTATACGGATATTACCACCTGAGCCTTTTTGTAGTTCGAAAGTAAAATGCGAATCGGCGCGTCTGCACTCTTTATTAATCGCGTAGATAAGTTCCTGTGTATTTTCATAAATCCCTGGTTGTAAGTGCAATTCTTTCACCGTAAACTTATCAGCATTTTTCTCATCATTTTCGTTCTTCAAATCGACAAATCTAACCTTATTATCTCCTCGACGTACGTGGAAGAGACTGGAGGGAAATTGAATCTCGCTAAGCACGACTTCCCATTCTCCGAATAAATGTACACTATGAGGTAATTGTGTGGTGAAAGAAGAGATTGTATTTCCCGGAAAATACTTCTTACTGCTATCGCTCGGAAGAACCATGAAAAATTGCTCCTCCTCCATCTTGGAGAAAAGTTAAACTTGAAGCGGGGATCCAACTGTAGAATTTGTTGGGATATCCTTGCCAGCTAACTAGCACCTGTTTATTAGCACCGCGTCCTTTGCTCTTTATCACGCGCTCGACGATAAACTCTTCTTCCGCTAAGTTTTTATTGACCCGTGCTAATTCTTGTTCATAAAAAATCCCATCGATGTGTTCACCCAATAAATCGCACAATTCGTACACGCGGGGTTTTCGCCAATAGAGAACGCGACAAACTCGAAATATTTCCTCGCTCCACCGCGCTTCGTATCCTTTCTCGAAAGTGGCTTTCGCTCTACTAACGCGTACGAGATCGTTAACATCGAATTTAGCCTTTTGTTCTACTACTTTCGACGCCCCCTTCTCCCTCTCGCCTCTACGTCGCTCCATATTTTCACGTGCGATGCGGGCATTTTCTCTCGTAACGGTCGCCGGTTGCATCCTGATGGACGAATGACGAGTGTGATTGTAAGCGCGTACGATATCTTGCAATACATCGATGTAACGCCGCGTGTTTTTATGCGTAAAATAGCGCCACATTCGCTCCTTCAACGTTCTATTGAAGCGTTCAACGACAGCGGCTTTGATGTCTCGATTGCGAGCTACGCGATAACGTATGCCTCTTTCTTTCAGAAAATCTTGCAGCGGACGTGCGATGAATTCTTTACCCTTGTCGGTTTGTAAGTACACGGGCGCTCGTCCATCGCTTCTCGAGAGAATGTTTTGGAAGCCTCTTGTCACGCAATTACTCGTTTTATCCCGCAGCGGTTCCACCCAGACGAATTTGCTAAGTACGTCGATAATCACGAGCAGATAAGAAAATCCGTCGTTATAACTCTTGAGACTACGGAGTTCGATCAAATCGGCCTCCCACAGATCGTCGATATTCGTCACGTTGTAACGTAATCGTGGAAATTTTCGCCTCGAGGGGCGGTGCAGTGTGTACGCGTCTTGCGATTCGAGCCAGCGAGCTACTTCTTTACGAGAGAAATTCGGTTTAGCGGCATGCGCCAAGTTATCCGTTGCCGAATACCCCGCATAGTGCGCTGGATCGTAATACAAATTTTCAAGCCTGGTCATTTCAATTCACTCTAATCGAGTAAACGTCTCTTTCTTGCCTGTCGAGAATCTTTCGCGAAGGTTATAGGGATATCGTCTTTACGAAAACGCGGCGAAAGAAACAACGCGCACTTCGCTCGCTCTACTTCTTCGGTCTTGCGTTTTCTTCCCTTTCTCACGCGTCGTACCCTCCTCGTCCCCGTCGTCGTCGTCGTCGTCGTCGTTGAAAGTTTTCTCGGTATTTTTGGGGTGGAACTCGCTCGTGGTGGTGATAATATCTTGACAAATGTGGTTGCTAACAATTCCTTATTTCCTACGAGTACAGCCGGGGTGTTCGTCGTACGCAGTAATCGTGCAAACTGACCTCTTCCTATTGCTTTCACGGTTTTTCTTTCGCGCATCGCATCGTTTATCAGTTCCGTGATATTCGAATCTTTTATAACGTTACCCTCGATAGTCACGATTCCTTCTTCGTTCCAAGTAATTCTCGCGGGTACTGCTTTATCAATCAAATATTTCAAAAGTAAACGTGCCTTGGCGCGAAAACTTTTCGGCACATTTTCTAATATTTTTTCGATGCTTTGCCGCTCGCGCCTACGCAAAGACTCGGCCCGTATTGTATTACTTACGTACTCTTCGAGATGAGGAGATTTGCCCGATGATTCGCGCGCCTGTTCGGCCACGTCTCCCTCCCGCGCATCTGAATTATTCTCATCGGCGGCGTTACGCATCGAATCTTCCTTTTGCGTTTTATCAAAATGAAGATATCGCCAAAGTACTTCCTTATACAATTTCCATTTCTCGCTTACATCGCTCGGAGTGGGTGAATTAAGAATCCTGCTCATATCTGAATCGAGTCGTGATAAAGGCGTACCGGGTGTTTGTACGGAATTTAAATTTTCTCCCTGTATCATCTCCAAATTCTGTCGTGCGACGTTTTCCGCCGTGCCTATTACCGGATATTGTTGTTGTTGTTGTTGTTGTTGTTGGAACCGTTGCTGCATTCTTTCGAGATTATCCGTGGAAATTAAGACTATCTTCTTTGCCCTTTCCATAACTCGATTTGTTCTTCTTCTTCTTTTCTCTCGAACTACCCTCCGATAATTTTTGAAAATAGGAAGGATAGTATAGGTCCGATAAGATACGGTAAAAATCCGCCTCGCTGTAGTAATAGCTTTTTCTTACTTTTCCAATTACCACCGCGTTTTCTCGCTAAGTGACGCAAAGTTGTTTTATATCTGCTTAGACGATTTTTTTCACTGCGTTCGAGCGGAACGTTACCCTTGAGAGTATTGAAAACGCACTCGCAGATACAGCGAATGAATTTTTCGTCTGCCCAGCGTAAGAAAGAGGCGCGCTGATTTTTGTTCGAATAACACAGCGCTTCGAGAAGACAGATATTTTTCTTACCGATCGAGCATTCCGCGATTTTTCTCGCATTAATCGATGACGTTCTCTTCTTCATCGCGAGGAACTCGCGCGACTGTCGCGAGAGAATGCGTGGACGATACTTTTATACGAAACTTCCGGAAAAGGATCTGCGCGCTACATAAACGTAATTCGCTGTATCATCGGGAAATATGCTCGTGCGAAAACGATACTCGTCCGGCGTCGATTGTTTTAGATCAAGCAATAAATATCCGTGAGGTTGGGACGTGGCGTCGTGATACGCTTCCTCGAGAAACTTTGGATCGTTCGGATAGACTTGACGAGCGAGATGACGAATTTGCGCGCGATCCCGGGGATTTTTGAAAACCACAAAGTAATTCGCGTTCAGAGATATGTCGCGTTGTCCGCGGCCCTGATGAAAGAGATTTTGTGTGATGAGAATTACGCTGAGATTTTTATGATGACTTCCCTTGGTAAACAGATCTACGATCGCTTCGCTCGAAGACGATTCCCTCATAAGATCGTCAATTATTATCAATTTCGGACGAGTCGGATCGCTAGAATAATCTTCCGGACGCGGTAATCCCTCGTGAAATTCGATCGCTGCAACGAAATCTCGAGTTTCGTATTGAAGCTGTTGATAAGCATCCTGCCACTCCGCGTAATAAAACAAAATTCTTTCGAAACGTACATCGGCCATTTCGGATAAATGACGAAGAAATCTCTTCACAAAAATCGTTTTCCCACATCCTGTGGGTCCGCACACGATCGACGTCCACGGATGTTTCCACCGTACATCCATTTTACGAAATGGCAGATTCGCGTCTGTGCGGGGTTTCATAAAGGCTGATGGTTGTGAGGAGGCTGTAAGCTTATCCCAGCGACCGGAGGCCCCACCGCGGCGAAGATACGCTCGCACCAGCGTTTCCCCGCGAGGGCTAGCGAAAAACACCGCGGGACGAGCTGATTCACCCCCGCGGTGTGAGCAAGCTTATCCTGGAAGATGCTCGCGCCAGCGAAACAGCGTTATAAACCGGCCATATAGTTTGCGTTAAAAAATTAAAGATAAAATCATTTTTCTTAAATATAAAATATTTTTATATGAAATGAAAAATCTTTTTTAAAATTTGTTCTATATATGTATATATTCTTACCTTTTCTATAAAAGGTATCGTTTTTATAAAAAATACAGCGAGGGTAAGAAATTGAAGAAATCAAATTTTTTCTGTGCATGTAAATATGTTTATTTTTTTTTTAAATGGCTGAAGGAAGGCGGTAAGGAGTTATGGGAAAAAACATGTTTTAAGAAATATAATTTTTATAGATTTATTTAAAATAAATCGAACATCAATTTTATAAAAATAAAACTTCTTAATTTTAAAATTACAATATTTACTTAAGATATAAATTAATATCAGCACATGTACACATTTACATTATTTTTACATCTCGTTCTCTCTGAAAAATATATTTTACAAAAATTTCTTACAATCTTTGACTAGGAAAACTCGATTATTTAAGAAAGCTTAGGACGAGAAAATTTATTCCGGTGCATAACCGTACGGAACCGAATAACGGTTATTAATAAATCTACGTTTCAGCAATACCGGTGAGCATATCTTTGTTTCATCTCGCGTAACAACGTCGTGAAACGCTGTGCGTCGAATTGCACTGAAATGTAGATTTATCGATGGACCGGCTTCGTCTTGTCTTGTTCTTTCCTTTTCTATCAACATATTCTTAATACTACTAAAATTTATTAATCTGCTATTCGATGAATTTAAAGTAATACCCTTAATTTTACATATTTCGTGTGTGCACCCCCGATGGAGTACGAACAATGTACGCGTAGAATTTCGGGCCACCGGAAACGAACGATTCGATGTAGCTACCGCGGCCGTAGCTCTCGAGCTCGTCTGTCATGTCACCCAGGAAATTCCCCGTACGCGGTTCATACTCATTCGGATCGCCGGTACTGACATATATACACGAATCCGTGTCGTAATATAAAACCCATTTATCCAATAATTCTAAGTAACTGTACAATTTTAATCGTGCTTGCGCCGTTGTGTATGCCGCGATCACAACGTTCGTAAGCGGAGAATGCACGACCGCCTCTTTTCGGAGTCGCCACGAAACATATATTACCTCGTCGTTTACGGGTAATATACCGGTTATCTCGTGCTCAAGACTCGTAAGCAAAGTCATAAATTGCTGGTGAGATTTTATAATTTCGGTATTCGGCAAATTGGATCGTTGGCCGAATTTTCCCCAAAATGAATTTAAACAAAGCTTAGCGACCGAACGTAAACCGGGATTACGCGCGATGTTTCGCCTGTCGAGTGTGATACCCTCGGTTTCCTCGTATTCCCGAAGGTAACGCTCCTTAACATCATCGTCAGCGCCTTCCCTGCATTCGCTCGGCCAGCCGCTCGCTTCTTGTTTTAATTGCAAAAAGGTATTAATATATTCGGCAAACAGTCCGCCTTGACGAGTATCGCTATCGTATCGCGCGACTTTATATTCCCAAATTTCGCTCACATGCGTCACGAGATAACCCTTCTCGACGGCTTTGCGTAATTCACAAGATACCCAGGTACCCTCGAATTCTCGATCCACCGGGTTCTCGTGAGTACACTCAACTTGTGAGAACGTTTCGCAGCAACTCCGACATAATGCAAACAATAATTTACCTTGTACGCGGTACGGTAGTACCGGATGAAAGAGATCACGTGGTGGGAGTACTTTACATCGCACGAGACCTTCGACCGAGTTGAAATTATAATTTGGTGATACCCCGATTAACGAAGAACACTCTTGCCCTACGTAAATTTTAGGATCGGGAAAACACCGGTTTTCAATACGAAAGGATACAGAGAACATACGTCGACGTAACGTATTTTTTCCGTACCTGAAACTTCATATCGCGTGATGATATTTCCCGTGCGTCCACCATAAAACGCTTCGCGAGGATCGAGAGGAGTGTTCTTTATCAATGGATGATCCTTAAGAAAATTCTGCATTTCTCTATTATTCGAAATTTCTCGGTCGAAGGAGCACTCCCATTTCTCCATCACGTGGTAACCGCGTTTACGAAGGCGCCATGACATCGCGAGCGTCCGTTCGTAGCGCGCGTCGATCGTATCCCCGCGATTCGCAGACGAAAGCGTACTATCGCGATTTACTTTAAAGCACGAAGGGCACCCATGCCAGAAACAACCGTGAAATTGTAGCACCCAGCGTCGTGACCCGTTTTCCGTTTCGTAATATCCATCAACGGGCGTGCTGTCGACTTTATATTCGCGGCCTCGCCCCGCGTGGATAATGGGATGTTCGAGTTCGCGTTCCATCCACATCAACCACTGTAGAACTTTGTGCGATTGCCTGTCAACGTTTCTGTAACCGCCCGACGGAATGACTCCTATTTCCTCCTCACGCAAAAAGTTTTTACGAAAAACTCTCATGCATGTGGAAGCGATAGTCGTACATTCCTCAAACGGACACACGTTTCCACGTTCTAAAAATATTTTTCTAAAACTCATGCACGCTCGTCGAAGGATATCTACGTCGTTTCGACAATAGCTGATAATTTCGCGCTGAAAGTCAAAAATATAATTTTCACGAACCATTTTCGCGTGCCATGCGTGGAACTTTTCGCGTTCTTCCGGCGACATGTGATCGGGAGAATAATATCTAACATCGGGAATTGATCCTATATACGATTGGTTATCGATAGTATTAAATAAGTGCGGGAAACAGCCTTTATTCGACGTATCGCTCAGACCAAAGGCCTTAGGTAAATCGGATAAACGCATCGGCATATAATTAATGCTATCGATAAACTTCGTATGTCCGACCGTCATTACGACGATTTTTGTTCCGTTCAAAATAACGCTCGGTTCATGGGTGCTCTTCGGATTTTCTACAAAATATTTTAAGATAAATTGCGCGTCGAACGCTTTCGCATTATGCGCGATAATAATTTGTTTGAAACATTTTGTCGTTCGCGTTGCGAAATCGACAAATTGTTTCACGGGATCGAGACGGAATACGAACTCGCGCATTCCGCACCATCGGCATCGCACCGTCATGTCGTCTTCGTTTGCACATGCTACGCAAATTTGTTGCGCTACGCAAAGAGTCAGTACATGAATTCTCACGTTTTCGGTACCTACGAGCGTCTCGTCTTGCCGCGTTTCAAAATCGTAAAATATAAACGCGACACGACCGCCTGTTTGTTCGTTCATCGCAACGTTATCGTTTTCATTTTCACACGTCTTTTTTTCTGCTCGCATTATCAGGGTACTTGTATCCTCGCCGGGATCGCTAGCTTTACGAGCAAGAGGACGCATGAAACATAGATGATTCGACGGTTGTAACGAACGACATGTTTTACAAAAGACCGTGTCGCATTTATGTAACGTGTTTGCACGTATAAATCGCCCGCAATCGCTACAAATTTTAACGGAATTACATATGCTCGCGCGAGATTTCCCGTTATATGATTTTTCCGCTCGGTGACGCTCGAAACAAGAATTACCGAAAAACGTACGATTACACGCTTCGCACCTAATTATTTCTCTATCACGATTTACGCACGGAGGTGAGGCGCGACAACGAGGGCATTTTTTTGCGCAACGATGCCCCCTATCATTTCGAAAGCCCTCGTTGCACGTTTCGCAGTAACCGCCGCGTGAACCGCCTGCAGCTCTTAAATTTAATATAGGATTATAATGACGCGAATCCTCGTAATACATTATATTTAATGTATACGAAGGTTCGCGTCCGAGGGAGGCGAGTAATGCGCGACCGTCGTATCTCGGTTTTTCACCTCGGCCAAAACTACTAAAATTATAAATTATTATAGCGATATTTTCCGCGGCGAGAAACCGTTGAAAACGCTCGATTTCATTATATCCGCAACCTTCCTCGGGGATCACGATACCCGCGCTCCTCGTTAACTCAATCGCCAACTCACGCTGTAACGAAGACGTCGCGTATCTTACGGATTCCCACCGTTCGTGCAATTCTCCCGTGCGCAGAGTACCACGCTCGCAGTAAATCCTCGCCGTTACGAGGGAGCGAGGAAGGCATAGATTGTCGGAATTTTTTATTTGTAAAATCGAGCGTTTCGCGACGCTTTCTCGCGTTAATTTATTTGATCCCCCGCGCCCCGAAGGTACCGCTACGTTAAAAACGCGTATGGTGAAATCCATCGCGATATCGAAACCCCCGGCGCTTTGCGCTACCGAACTCACGAGTTTCCATATGTCCTCGTGAGTCAAGTCTCGCGCCGGACGAAACGAAAGACCTGCAGGGCCATGCGATAAATTTGGCGAATCGAAGGATAACCCCACATAATCGCCCAAACGTATCGCATACGCGTGGATTTCGCGAAACGCGTTTTCTAAATAATTCGCGATATCGCTAGCACCCTCCGCGAGAGGACGTATCGCGAATGTCGCCTCCCTACCTAGTACTTCAAATTTTTGAAATTTACGAGAGTTTTCCGCCCGTAATACAATATAAGTGAAATTTTCACTGACCGTGTCGCTGTCGTCGATCGCGGCATCCTCGCCGGTTAACCGGTGCTCCTGCTGTTGCTGCTGCTGCTGCTGTTGTTGATGTTGCTGTTGCTGCTGCTGCTGCTGCTGCTGCTGCTACTGCTGGTGGTGCTGCTGCTGTTGCTGATGTTGCTGCTGGTGATGCTGTTGAAGATCCGTCGAATGGTTCTGAAGCCGGTGTAAATGATGATCTTCTTGTTCTTCTTCTTCTTCTTCTTCTTCTTCTTCTTCTTCGCGTGAAATGCCTCCTCCTGTTTGTACTGAAAATGGGAAACAAAAAATATTAATGATAAATATTTTAATTATACTCGATTTTATGTTAGCGAATAGATTCCAGCATACCAAAGGTATCTCTTACCTTGAGCAGCTTTCCTCTTCGCTTTTACAAAGCTTTTATAGATCGTATTAATCTAGCAAAAAAACATTTAATTATAAATTTAACGGAAAGAATAAATTATCTTAAAATTTAAAAATAATATTAAATTTACCTTCATAATTTTCCGGAGAATAGCCCGTCCGTGTTTCGCATTGATGGAAAATCTCGATCTCTTCTTCTAAAAGGCCGTCGCACATTTGCTCAAAGGCTCTTCTCCTGTTTTCTTCGCCATCGTCTTCTTCCTCGTCATCGTTATCGTCATCTTCTTCTCCTTCTCTATCTTCTTGTCTTTCTTCTTCATCAATTTCTTCTCCTTCTTCATCTACATCTTCTTCTTCTTGTTCTTCTTGGTTTTCCTCCTCTTCATTTTCTTCTTCTCCATATTCTGATTCATCCAGGTCGTTTGCTTGTACTAAAAAAGAAAGAAGTCGTTATTATTATTACCTTTTTTCAAGAATTAGCTAATACGAGTTTTATAACTTTTATTATTTTAAATAATTACTCACGAGGTGCGTAAATTTCTGTGTCGGCTTCGCTCAGAGTCGGCTCCTCGTCGCTATTTTCCTCCACATCTGAAACAAAATTAAGCTTTTATTAATTGAATTCGATATTCTGTGAGATAATTTTGAAAGCAATATTTGCTATTTTCTTACCTGAAACCAGATCAACCATTGGGATACCCTCCTCCTCCTCAGGTTGCACGTCTATCCGCATTCGCACTCGTCCTAAAAATTCGATATTTTAATTTAAAAATCTGAAAATTTAAAAATCTAGATTTTCAATTATATCAATTTTCTATTATTTACTCACGATCGTTTACTCCTTCCACCTCGTCTTCGGCGGGGCGTCTCAGCCCTCGTAGTTGGTACGGATGTACAACCGCGATGTTATCTCTCGCTTAAAAAAAATATTTAAATTTAGAATTTTTATACCTACATATTCTAATTTCAATTACTTTAAAAAATAAATATTTACCTCCTCCGGTGCACCTTGTAAAATAACCGATATGTCCACCGGCATCATCCTCCCCCACGCCAGCCATTGCACCGGTTATGTATTCTTTCACAATATTTAAAAGTCTTTTGTCCGTGAAATACCCTAATCTGAACATAATGCTCAATAGGGTTTTCGAGCACTCCGGTACGAATTTTGCAAACGTGATGTAATTTGCTTCTTCTTCATTTGTTAATAGCGAGATATAAGCACTCGCGTTTAACGTCGGGTTGATATTCGCGCACACGATAAAAAATCTTCTTAATTTTTCACTGAGTGCCATTTTTTATTCCTTCACTATTTTTTAGAATTAAAACAGCGAACGAATCGACGCAGTAATGTAAAAACCGGTCAAGTCACCCCGAGAAAGTATAATCTCGGAAATAGACTTTTCTATAATTCCGCACGGTATTTATACTTTGAAAATCTTACTCACGCGCTCCGAAAAGAGGGCGGCCCGCAGAAAATGCAGCGCCATTGGACAGGTCAAAATTCTCCTTAATACAGGTTACACTTTTTCTATTCTCTCACCTTTTCTTTTCTATTTCTCTACCTAAAACTTAGCTAAAAGAAAATCCGAGCTCCCCATTCAAGAAACATCTCTAACTCGCTTATTTTGTAGTTTCTAGATTTATTATTAAAAATATTTTGCGAAGAAGTTTTAAAAGTCTAGAAAATCTAAAGTTTAAAAGATTTTATAATTTTACAATTTAAAATTTTTAAATTTTAAAACCTTTTAAAATTTTTTAAATTTTTTAAATTTTATAATTTTTCATTTGCCCATCCGCGCGCGCAGTTCTTTTTCTTAGTAGATAAGTCGACGAGCTCGACGAATTCGTCAGCCCTCGATTCATTCGAGTGCCATCCTTCGAGGTTTCAACTTCGTAAATCCGAAGTAGTCTCTCATTTCGACGCTTGTGATTATTAGTTACATTTGAGAAGAAAACAGGAACAATGGCGAGCCGAAAAGCTGTTCCCGATACCGAGAAGCGTAATACTCCGGAACCGAACATTGCCCGCGATTCCGAGAAGCGCAAGTATATCTGCGATATTCCGAAGGAAAATTGTAACGAGGAACGAAACGACAAGTTCCATATGATGCTCTCGACAACATATGGACTCAACATCTCTCACACGAAAAGGATACACGTCGGATTGCAAACGACAAACGAAGGAATTTTTGTGCCAATGGTTAAATTAACCGGTAATTATGCAGAAGGAATTTATTTCGACGCTGATTCCTGACAACAATTCCTAAACAACATGGGGCTTATCGACGAGTATTTAAACGCTAACAATAAATCGAGACCGGATCCTATCATTGTCAAAAATGTTGCGATCAACTTTACCTCCTCTTATGGTCACGGTCCATATTACTGGCGTATAAAGAAAATGAAGAGGCCACTATGGAAAATATCGAAATTCAACATCGAGGAACGACTACGGATTCGCAGCCACCGACGAAGAGGCGTAAAACCTATGCTGTCGCAATTGTGATGCAGAAGAGTACTTTTCACGGTTTGAAAAATATTGTGAAATGTGTCGACGCGCATTTAAAACATTTACAAAACGTGGCCGATAATGTTAACAAATGCGCAATATCTTATAAAAGAAATAGAATTAAACCTTCCAAAAAGTTACATAGATAGCGATATTGTAAAACTCAGTTTGAAAGGAAATTATCACGAAATCGCGCGCAATGTACGCACGCAAATAAACGATTTAACATTTTTGGATATGTATTTCGATATAATATTTGTGGAATTAACTTCTCTGAGATTTAATGAAATTCTTCGTATTATTTTCTCAAATCGTAATTTGTAACTTTTATTTATGAATTGATATAATAGGTACAACAATATAACAATAAATGATTTGTAACTTAAATTTCTGTCTTTGCCCCTCTTATTTTCTTTTCATCCCAGCCTAAAAATTAACGCGTTGCGTTGCTTCGAGAGAGTTAGAAATATCTAAAAAATTTTTCAGACAATTTTTCAGACACGTTTGTTATAGACTAAGAGCTCCGAGTTCGTTAGAAAAACATTTAGTGCGAACCCGTTCCTGTTTTCCTATTGCATTCTGTTCTCGTCAGGTCAAGTATATTCCCTTCAGACTTCCCTCATCTTTCTTGTCGCAGATATCACTTTATCGAATCCTGAGCGGTCTCGAAACAAATTTTTAAGTTTCGCTAACTATTAGGCGTTGAGAAAGGCCTTTTGTCTTAAGAAGAAACTCGATTTACATCCCCATATATACAAAGTAAATTCCTACTTTCGGAGCGTTCTGCGTATCGTACCGCTAAAATCTTTTTCCATTAACACCGGGATCGAACATATTCCCTTCGTCGTCCTTTTTATTGCTGACGCCGTTTTGTCGGACACACGATCGGTCCCGGAATAAATTTTAATAGTTTTTCGCTAGCTATTAAAGTGTTTGGAAAAATCTTTCATCTTAAGAAAAATGTGTGATTTGTATCTCATATATACAGAGAATCAATTTCCTTCGATCTAAGCTGTGTATCATACCATAAATTCGCATTCCGTTCTCGTCAGGACAGGCATATTCCCTTCAGACGTTCGACGTCCTTTTTATCGCTAGCGCCATTTTGTCGGATCCCACGCGTGGACCCGGAATAAATTTTAATAGCTTTTCGTTAGCTATTGGGTCTGGAAAAATCTTTCGTCTTAAGAAAAATGTGTGATTTGTATCTCATATATACAGAGAATCAGTTTCCTTCGATCTAAGCTGTGTATCATACTATAAAATTCGCATTCCGTTCTCGTCAGGACAAGCATATTCACTTCAGACGTTCCTCGTCCTTTTTATCGCTGGCATCATTTTGTCGGATCCCACGAGCGGGCCGGGAATAAATTTTAATAGCTTTTCGTTAGCTATTGGGTCTGGAAAAATCTTTCGTCTTAAGAAAAATGTGTGATTTGTATCTCATATATATAGAGAATCAGTTTTCTTCGATCTAAGCTGAGTATCATACTATAAAAGTCGCATTCCGTTCTCGCCAGGACAAGCATATTCCCTTCAGGCATTCCTCGTCCTTCTTATCGCTGGCATCATTTTGCCGGAGCCCACGAACAACCTCGGAGTAATGCAATGCAAAGAATCAGTTTCCTTCCTTCAATCCAAGTTATAAAGTCATTCATACAGTATCATACCATAAAGTTCACATTCCATTCTCGTCAGCATATTCCTTCAGACGACTGTCATCTCCGTAGTCGCCATTTTATCAGACCCCAATCAGTCCGGAACAAATTTTTAATGGTTTCGCTAGCTATTAGACCTCGAGAATCCTCTTGAGAAAAATTCGATTTATTCCTCTCATATACAAAGAATCAATTTTCTTTCTTCGCCCCGTCCTGTCTACCGTACCATAAAACCGCATTCCATTCTTCGCTAGTCAGGTATATGATCCCCCTTCAACACCCCGGGCATCCTTCTTGTCGCCATTTTATCGCACCCACGATCAGATCCCGGAACAAA